>NC_058130.1:684564650-684573728 GCF_016433145.1 Gracilinanus agilis
ATATATATATATATATATATATATATATCCAAGTCCTAGACTGGTATCTAAAGTTCTTTCTAGAACATTCTTGGTTCTATGTTTCCTTCCAGTTCATACAGTCTTTTCTTTGTATTCTAACATTTATGTCCTAAAATTCCTTCTGACTTAAATTCTACTTCCTAGGTCCCTTCAGGCTCTAATGTCGATGACCTGCCTTTCTCTCCAGCACTGACATTCATTCATTCCGACTCTCCTTCCCAGGGTCACTGTGAGGACCAAATGAGCTAATGAATGCAGAAAACACTTTTAAAAGCAAAAGGAACCATATCATTTGGAAAGAAATCAACCCTTCCCCTACCATCAATGCATTTTTTTATAGGAAAGATCCCCCCATGTCTCATCTTATAACCTCACGAGATTACATTTTTGTAAGTTTAAGTGGAAATTTGGTTTGGAGGGGGAAAAATTCACATTCCATCCTTTCAAACCTGGCCAATCCCTGATCAGTCACAGGGGCTGCAGATCCCTGGAAATAATTCATTTGCTGGCTATGGCTTGGAATACAAAGAGGCAAACTCCTCATGGTAAGGAAAACCCTGGACAAACTCCTACTTTTGGCAGCTTTTGTCTGCAAAAGGATGGAACTAAATGCTTTGCAATAAGGCACTTAAAGGAGGAAATGATTCTCAAGACTCTAAGTGAACGTGGCAACATCCTTTCTCCTTCTCAGTCCCCCAAAGCAGGACTGACCCTGCCCCCATCCCTCCCTTCTCCGCATTCTCCTGGGTGCTTCTAGTTAAAATCCAGACTTAGGAAAGATGAATTAAACAAATGGCTGTAGACTTGGTGGGCTGGGGCCAGGGCTGTCCGTTTCGCACCCCAATCCTGCCCCCTTGTGGCGAGCTGGTCACAAACGCAGAGAATCTCAGAGAGGACGGGATTCCTTCTGCAATGAAGTGTGGGAGCTAAAGGCTAGAAAGGGCTTTAGAAGTCATCCCTAGGCCCACCTCCTTCATTCGACAGATGGACACCCCGAAGCCCCAAGAAACAGAACGGAGATATAGACTCAGACAGGACTTCCAGACCCGCACTGTCCCATCAGTCAGTGGTCATCCTGCCTGTAGCAATGGGAACTCACTCACTTGGGATGTAGCCCATTCCTTTGGGACAAGCTTTTGTTAGGAAACTAAACCCGCAGATATCTGGTCAAGGAGATGACTATAGAGTTAATATATTGACAGGGAAGGAAGGGAGGGAGGAAAGGAGGGAGGAAAGAAGTAAGAAAAGAAGGAAGAAGGGAAGAAAGGAAGGAGGGGTAAAGGAAAGGGATAAAGAGAGGGAGGAAGGGAGGGAGGAAGGAGGGAGGGAAAAGGGGAAAAGGAAGGAATGGAAGAAAGAAGGAAGGAAGGAATGAAGGAAGAAAGGAAAGAAGGAAGGAAGAAAGGAAAGAAGGAAGGAAGGAAGGAGGGAAGCATTTGGAAAGCTCCTACTATGCAGCATGCACTGTGTTAATCACTTTGCAAATATTATCTCATTTGATCTTCACAACAACCCTGAAAGGTAGGTGCTATTATTTTCCCATTTTACAGTTGAGGAAACTGAGGCAGCATTCTAATGATTTGCCATGGCTAACACATATAAGTAATTGTCTGAGGGCAGATTTGAAGGTCCTCCTGCCTCTTGGTCCAGAGCTCTTCCCCCTGTACCACCTTGCTGCTTCTGTGACATAGAGTGATTAGAAAATATAGAATTATCAAATCACAAAAGGGCCTTCAGAGTTAGGTAAGAATATACATTTATGATGGGGAGGGAACTTAGAACATGGAATGTAAAATACAGAAGAAACCTTAGAGCATTTGAATTTAGAATCATCTAGTGTAACCTCCTCCTTTGTACCTGCTTTCATGTCCAGTGCTGATGCTCCTGAATTTCCCCCTCCTTTCCATCGCCAGGGAACAGGACCCTTCTCCTTCTGTTAGACCCACCCTACCACCTTTCCCATTTTGAACTATAGATTCTGCACCCCAGGGTGTAGCGCACTGTTAAGCAGTGGCCAATTAAATCCACAAAGACACAAACCTAATCCCCACGTGGCAGATAAAACTCCAACCTGCCTGGTGTGTGTCTCCAAGTCCCTCAGCTTGAGGCAGGAGTGCCAAAGGTCAGTTCATCACAGCGGGCTTAACGCCAGCCAGGTTTGGGAGAGAGTAATTGAATTGAGTTTATTTAACACACATTCTTTAAGCTCCTACTATTTGCAGAGCTCTGTGCTGGGAGCTGGAGAAGATAGAAAGATAAATAAGACACTGTCTCCATGGAGGTGTCATCTAGCAGGGAAGCACTACACACAAATAACTATAATACAAAATAAAATTCAAAAGTTGGAAAGGACAGACATGTGAAGAAAGAAGGATTTTTTTTAACTTAAAGGGTTAGAGATGTAACTTTTTTAGGTGTTTGTTTAATTAGGTGTTTTGTGGGGGTGGGGTGGTTCCAAAATATATAATAAAACTAAATAATGTTTTTAATTGAAAAATAAATTATACATGAAAAAATTTTAAAGAAAAATATATTATACATAGAAAAAAGGATCAGAGTAGATTTCAAAGGGGAGTTCAATCAACAGGCATTTAATAAGCACCTACTATGTGCCAGACACTGTGCTAGGCACAGAATGATGAAAAGATAAAGGATGAAAGAACATTTACTCTGGAGGACCTTTTAAACTGAGCCTCAAAGAGTAGATAGGACTCTGCTAGATAAAGATTGGGAAGGGGAAGGAGTAAGACTTCAGAGGCTGGGGAAATGTCATGAACAAAGACACAGGCCCATCAAGGGAAGGATGAGATTATAGTTTGGCACGTGGAAGAAAGTAGTAACAGATAAGGCTGCAAATCAGCATTTATTAAATGTCTCCCTGCTATGTGCTAGGCAGTGTGCTAGGTGCTGGAGATATAAAAATGAAAGAATAAAAAAAAGGCCAGTCCCTAACATCAAGAAGCTTTTACATCCTATGCAAATACAAAACCATACCAAGAGTACACAGGACCATGAATACTAAGCTAAAAATAAGACACTTGGGGAAATTAGGTGACTCAGTGGATAGAAAGAAAATTCAAATTTGACCTCAGACACTTCTTAGCTGTGTGACCCTGGGCAAGTCACTTAACCCCAGTTGCCTAGCCCTTACCGTTCTTTCTGCCATTGAACCAATACTTATCGAGTCTAAGATGGAAGGTAAGGGTTTTATAAAAAATAAATAAATAAAAATAAGATGCCTCTTCCCTTTTCCATGCCTTTTCTCTAACTTTTAAGACTTTCCCCCCAGGGAATCATGGGCCATTATATCTCCTATTTATCCAAGGTCATACTATGGTTTGTCCTCGAACACACACCTGAATTCAGTGAGAACAGCTAAGATCTCTGTTACTATCTCGTCACTTAAATTTCAACTCCCTGAATGTCATTTTTCTGTTTCTAAACTTTCATAGCTAAAGACCATTCTCTTTGATAGGAAAAAAACAGATAGTCATGTCTTCTATCCATCATTCGTTATTGTCATCCTATCCATCTCAAGCCTGATCCTTTTTTAATCCTTGTTTAGTCCCCAGTATAGCCTACCAGGGCAGGGAGGTGGCATAGCAGGTAGAGTGGCAGGCCTGAAATCAAGAAGACTCCTCTTCCTGAGTTCAAATCCAGCCTTAGACCCTTACTAGCTATGTGACCCTGGGCAAGTCACTTTACCCTGTTTACGTAAGTTTCTTCATGTATACAATGAGCTAGAGAAGGAAATGGCAAACCAGGACAATATCTTTACTAACAAAACCCCAAATAAAGTCACAAAGAGTCAGACACAACTGAAATGACTGAACAACAACAAAACCAGAAGATTATTCAAATGGTTCAAACTCTCCGTCATTACCATATCATCATACATCTGTGGCAGCTTTTTGACATATTTCTGGAACTCATCACCCATTTCCTCCTCCTTCTGGTGAGACATCTGTCTGGTCAGACAGACTATGACTATCACATTGTTCTATTTCCCCTTCCACTAATGATGCTGATAATAAAAACAACAACACGATTTACACAGTATTTTTTTTTTGAAATTGGTAATGATTCTCGCTTAAATGACCTCTCAACCAGAGGCTTTTCACCCAGCAATAGGTTTCTCAACATACTACGCTATTCTATCACCCCATTTCATATGCCTTTCAAAGAAGGTCTATTCTCTACTCTCCTGATAATCCCTTATGGCATAGTTCTCAAAGGATATTCCAGTAATGTTAAGGAATGGCTGGTCCTGCCATCTAGCAAATCTTCATGTATAAGTCCTAGTTCATATTGTGTCTATAAATGAGTTTTTCAGTCATAGCAACTTTGGAAAGCTGTCTACCAAATGATAGAAGAATTAAGATCTGCATTAATGGGGGTGTCTGTGGATAGAGCACCATGCTTTGAGGTCCTGGGTTCAATTCTGACCTCAGATACTTCCTAGCTATATGACCCTGGGCAAGTCACTTAGTGCCCTATTGTCCAGTCCTTCCTGCTTTTCTGTCTCAGAATTGCTCCTAAGTCAGAAGGTAAAGGATTTTGGAAAATAAAAAAATAGAAGTTCCTCCAAAGTACCATATATTGATGTAAATATCTAAAACCACAGCAATGCTGATATAGCAAAGAGAGGAAGGGATGTAGCTGGCTGGACAGCAACATGGCTGGACAGCAACACTGCTAGCAAATTTGCTAGTTTTTGCAGACCACTTTACATTTATTATTTTATTAGATCCACACAACCACACTGGTAGGTCGGTACCATTGTTGTCCCCATTTTATAGATGAGAAAGCTAAGGCCAAAAGATTAAGTAAATTGCTCAGGGTTAAACAGCTATTAAGTGTCTATGGCTGGGCTGGAACTCAGGTATTCTGGACCAAGGCTTGGCACTCTATCTACTACCCCATGTTGCTGTTCAATACTTAAATAATTCTTACTATATGCTAGACACTCTGCATTTTACACTATTATCTCATTTGATTCTCATGCCAACCCTGGGAGGTAGATGCCATTATTATCCCCATTTTCCAGATGAGGAAACTGGGGCAAACAGAAGTTAAGTGACTTGTCCAGGACTCCACGGACAGTATGGCAGTCAAGCCTCAAACCCAGGTCAATCTGGACCACAGATGGATCTTATAGTCTCTTTTCCCCAGGGTGAATAGTCGGACCAAACTAGGGAGATGATATCAAGAGATGACTGGGAAGCACCAGACAGAACTGCATAAAAGTCCCCTGAATTTAACATATATTATGTACCTTCTCTGTGTAAGATCTGTGTTGGGGATTTGGTGGAAGATGATTATATAAAACGGAATTCAATAGAGACCCAACAAGCAAATCCAACAGAGATAGAAAGCCTCGTGAGATAGTGAGTGCTTCATCCCTGGAGAGATTCAAGAAAAGACTTACTGGCCACTTTTCAGGGCCATCGCTGAGGGAAGTCAGAGGTGGGGACAGATGGCCTCTGATGCCCATTTCCTCTCTGAAAAATGCTATGATTCTGTAATTCTAGGAATAGATAGTGAGCAGATAAACAGCACAATAATGTCTGATCTGATCTAGACTTGAGTTAAGGAAACCCATTGTGCAAATATAGAGTGGGAGAAGCATAGGTCAATGTTAGTTCTTGGGGGAAATTAAAAAACAACAACAACAAAAAACAATCTTGTTTTAGTAAATGGCAAGTTCAGTGTGAATCAACAGTGTGGCCAACTGTCGCTACCTCCCACCACCACCAAAAATGAAAACAATAGTATGGCAGACTGTGGCCACCCCCTTTCCAACAAAAACAAAACACAAAAATAAACGATGGTAATCTGAAGTTATGTTCAGAGCTGTGGAGTATGTAGAGGAGGAAAGGGTACAGTGCCGCTCTGCCTTCACCTCCAGCAGACCCTATGTATGGAGTATTTTAAGTTCTGCTGGGACATTTTAGTAAGACCACCAATAAGCTGCTGTACCATCTTGGGGTAACCACCCTTGGAGAAGTTGTTGTTGTTATCGTTCAGTCATTTGTTGTATCTGACTCATTGTGGCCCCATTTGGGGTTTTCTTGGCAAAAATGCTGGAGGGATTTTCCATTTCCTTCTCCAGCTCATTTTTTTTTTAATTTTAAACCCTTAACTTCTGTGTATTGACTTATAGGTGGAAGATTGGTAAGGGTAGGCAATGGGGGTCAAGTGACTTGCCCAGGGTCACACAGCTGGGAAGTGTCTGAGGCCAGATTTGAACCTAGGACCTCCTGTCTCTAGGCCTGGCTCTCAATCCACTGAGCTACCCAGCTGCCCCCACTTCTCCAGCTCATTTTACAGATGAGGAGACTGAAGCAACTGAGTTAAAGTGACTTGCCCAGGGTCATACAACATTAAGTATTTGAGGTCAGATTTGAACTCAGGAAGAGGAGTTTTCCTGACTCCTGGCCCAGCCCTCGCTGTCTAATCATATTGGGGAGGGGGCTATGAAATGCCATAAGGTGAGCAATTGAAAGAAGCCTTCTTTGATTCCTCCAGTTGTGAATACTCTCTTACTTCTCAATTTACTTCATATTGATTTCATTTTCTGTCTACTTGCTGTAGTCCCTTGGTAGAATAGAAGCTCATTAAGGACAGGCATTATCTCATTTTATCTTTGTATCTACACTACCTAGCACAGACGTAAGTGACAGATAAATATTTTTTTTAATTGAGTTCTTAGCTTGTAAAAGGGACAGCTTAGGAGGAGCAAAATAGTTGCCTTTAAATGAATATAAATATTTCATGGCTGTTCCATGAAAGGGAAGTAGGCGCTATTATTATCATCCTCATTTTACAGGAGAGAAAATTGAGGCAGACACGGGTCTAGAGATGTTCCCAGAGTCCCACAGCTAATAAGTATCTGAGGTTGGATTTGAACTTAGGTCTTCCTGACTCCAGGCCCAGCTCTCTAGCCACTGGGTCATGTTCTTTCAGAATGTATTTGAAAGAAGGTTCAGGCATCCTCAGCTCAGCCCAAGAAGGAAGAACTAGGAATGTATATGAAATTCTACAGGAGTGTAGAATTTCAGCCTCAATTTGAGGCAAAACTCCTCATTTTTCCTACTTCTAATTTTCTCAGAACTATTTAAAAAATGGAATGGATTGGGGTGGGAGGAGTGCATCTGGGTGGTTCAGTGGATTGAGAATCAGGCCCAGAGATGGGAGATGCTGGGTTCAAATCTGACCTCAGACACTTCCTAGCTGTGTGAACCCTTAATCTCCAGTTGCCTAGTCATTACCATTCTTCTGCCTTGAAACCAATACACAGTATTGATTCCAAGATGGAAGGTAAAGGTTTAAAAAAAATGGAATGGACTTCCTTGAAAGGTAGTAAGGTCACCATCCCCTGGAGATTAAGTAAAGCCTGACAGCCACTTACTGGAAATACTGGAAAAGGGATGTTTGTTCAGGCAGTGGTTGGACTAGATGGAGAGGTCAATTCCAATCTTGGGATTCTATGGTTCTATTCAGGTAATGGGCTCATTTCCTCTCTGCTTGGTGCATTATAATAGGCATACTGCCAGATGCACCCTATGAAAGTTCAAAAAAAAAGATTATCTTTTGTTCAACCATGGCCATGGGGCACAGATAGGAACAAGGTCTTTTGTCTTCCAAATTCTACACTCTGGTGGTTGTCTAGTTGGCAAAGAAGATGTGTCACTAATAATGTGTCACCAAAATCCACAGGCTGTCAGGATTGCAATGGATCTCAATGGCCATCCAGTCCAACCCATAACTAAAAACGTATGCCCTCCATGACATCCCCCCTTTTCCTGAATATGTCCCAAGGTCCGCTATTCTATTTGGAGGACTCATTCTATCTTTAGGAAGTTTTTATTTACATGGAGCATGAGTAAATCTAAACAAATTTAACAAATATAAACAGTTCTATCTACCTAAAACTGTCCCTAGGTGCCACCTAGCTACCCCAATTTGTTCCCAATTTAACCAATCCTCTTATGGCATAATCGTTAATCAATTTAGCATCCTTATTGCCCTCCAATGGATATTTACCATAATGGTGTGTCCTTAGTAAAAACTTAGTTTCTAGAACTGAACATGATACTCCAAATTTCTCCTGACCAGGAAAGACACATAACTCTCCTCTGTCCTGGACATTGAGCCAGTTACAATGCAACCTATGATTGCATTCATTTTTTGGGTGGCTGACTTATGCTGAAATTCTAGTCCACTAAAATTCCATTTGTCAATAAATATTTATTGATCATCTATTATGTACCAGTTGGAGAAGGCCATGGCATACCAGTACAGTATCTCTGCCAAGAAAACATCAAATGGGATCATGAAGAGTAAGACATGACCAAAATGAATGAACAACAATCAAGCACTGTGCTAAGCATTGGGGGTACAAAGAAAGACAAAGGAGTCAGGGATGGAGAGAGAGAGAGAGAGAGAGAGAGAGAGAGAGAGAGAGAGAGAGAGAGAGAGAGAGAGAGAGATCTAACTGCCAACATCCCAGAAGGGAGTGGAAGCAAAGATATCATACACTGAACTTTTATCAGGTGTTGACACCTTAATGTGGATGAAGGATCTCAGAGCAAATAACAAGTGTCTTTGTTTTTAAGGAAAATGGAGGGGAAACTGGACCACACTAGAAGTTTGTAAAAGGAGACATTTTTCTCTTCTCTGGTGAAAGTGACCAACCCCATATCTTCATATCACTTTGCCCAGAACTCTTCTTTGTACTCATATCAGTGTTATTTGTGTATTCATTTTCCCCATCATACTGCTGCCTCAAGTTCCTCATTTTACCAGTATAAAAACTGAGTCCCAGTCAACTTTAAGCAACTAGTATTTTGGAAAGAACATTGATGGAGCAGCTAGGTGGCTCAGTGGATAGAGTATCAGTCCTGGAGTTGAGAGGACCTGTGTTCAAATCTGGCCTCAGATACTTCTTTGATGTGCAACTGTGGGCAAGTCACTTAACCATGATTGTGTGGCTTTTGCCATTCTTTTGTCTTAGAATTGATACCAAGACAGAAAGTAAGGGAGGGAGGGAGGGAG
>NC_058130.1:684576632-684594316 GCF_016433145.1 Gracilinanus agilis
GAGAGAGAGAGAGAGAGAGAGAGAGAGAGAGAGAGAGAGAGAGAGAGAGAGAGAGAGAGAGAGAGAGAGAGAAAGGAAGGAAGGGAGGGAGGGAGGGAGGGAGGGAGGGAGACAGAGAGCTTTTTCTCAGATAATTTTTGCCTTACCATATTACAGTTATAAAGCAACATGGAGCTCTTATAGGGGCAGCTAGGTATAGCAGTGGGTAAGAGTCTCATGCACTTCATAGTTGTTACCCATGGCAAATCTCTTCACCTCTGTTTGCCTCAGTTTCCTTATCTGTAAAATGGAGATTAATAATAGCTTCTACCTTGCAAGCTTGTTGTGAGGATCAAAGGAGACAAAAATTATAAAGCATTTAGTACAGTGCCTGGCACATATAAATACTCTATACATGTTGTTATTGAGTCTTTTCAGTTGTGTCTGACACTTTGTGATCTCATTTGGGGGTTTCTTGGCAAAGATACTAGAGTGGTTTGCCATTTCTTTCTCCAGCTCATTTCACAGATAAGGAAACTGAGACAAAAAGGGCTAAGAGACTTGTCCAGGATCACAGAGCTAATAAGTGTCTGAGGCCAGATTTGAACTTCTTAATTCCAGGTGTGACACTCTATCCACTCTGCCTATCTACCTACCCCAATATAAGTGGCATATGTATGTGTGTGTGTGTGTGTGTGTGTGTGTGTGTGTGTGTGTAATACTAATAGCTTTTTAGTCCTGGGTAAGTCACTTAACCCAGTTTGCTTCAGTTTCCTCAACTGTAAAATGGGGATAATAACAGTATCTACCTCCCAGGGGTGTTGTGAAGACCAAATGAAATAATATTTGTCAAATGCTTAGCACAGTTCCTGGCACACAGTAAGCACTATATAAATGCTTATTCTCTTCTGGCCCTTTCATTTTATTTGTGAGAAAAGTGGTGCCCTGGGAAGTTAGATGACTTTCCCAAGGTCACACAGCTAGTCAGGAGTTGAAGACAAGTCCTTTGACTCCAAATCCAGGACTCATTCCCCAGTGCACTCCATTACCCAGATACACCTTGTATCAGGCTCATGATTGCATATATTCCATATCCCAGGGTAATTTGAAGAGTTCATCGTTACACATTCAAGTTTGCAAAGTACTTTCCTCAAAACCACTCCCCTATGAATTAAATTGTCCAAATACTCTTATCCCTATTTTGTAGATGAAGTGACTTGCCCATTTTTGCCCAGCTAACAAATGTCTGAAGTAGGACTGGAACTCAGGACTTGGGACTCTGGATCTATTGCTCATTCTGCTTACACCAGGCTTCCTCTAATGGGATGAGGAACTCTTCAAGGGCAAAGTCTCTGGTGCTTTTCCTATTTAGATCATATTCATATTCCTATCCCTAGCACCCAGCCCAGAGCTTGCCCATAGCAGAAGTCTAATAAATGAGTGGATTTAATCAGACTGCAAGGAAAACCCTCCTGAAACAGTAGCTAAGGGGCTCGCTCCTTCCCATCCAAGTGTATGAGATCCTTCCATGTATTATTCGAGGATGGGCAGGAGTCCCAGGGCACAAGTAGATGGCAGCGCTCACCACTAGGTGGCACCAGCAGAGAAGGTCTCGTTCGCTTACCTTGTGGGAAGGAGAGGCTGTTTTCATCAGAGGAGGTTGCAAAGTCCCCTCCTTCTCCTGGGGATTTTTCAGCTCTCTCTTTGGCATGGGGCCACCTCCTTCCTCTGGACCTCAGTTTCCCATCTGTGGAATGAGAGACTAAAATATTTTGGGGTTTTCCAGCTGCAAATCCTGTAATCTGCCCAGAATCTGGGAGAGGATGAACCAAACTCCAGAGATGCTTCCCAAGCTACAGTCTGACATGGTCTAATGGAAAGAAGAGTCTTGGGTTTTAGGGCCACCTCCTGCATTCACTGGCTATGTGACTTTGAGCAAATGGCTAGGAAGTCACCTGATATTCAGGATTTCCATTTGCAAAATAAGTGTAATAATATTCATGCTATCTCCCTCAAAGGATTCATGTGAGGGACAAATGGGATGATAATAATTATCATTTTATATTAAACTTTAAAAAGGAAATAGTGCATTAAAGAACTTCTTTGTGGGCACTATTTCCTTTTTAAATTTTTCTCAGATTATATGTCAATATAATCTTTAATAATCGTTTTCTGACTTTTGTGATCCAGGTTCTCTTCCTCCCAACTCTTCTCTTTTCCCCAAAATGACAAGGTAATCTGATCCAGGTTGTACATGTGTCATCGTACAATACCTATTTCCATGTTTATCATGTTGTGAAAGAAGATACCTATTACCTGCACTAGAGAAAATTTCATGGAGAAAATAAAATGAGAAATGGTCTGCTTCAATCTGCATTCCGCCTGGGACAGTTCCTTTTTTGTGGCAGTGGATAGCCTTTTTTGTCCTGAGTCCCTTGGGTCCTTGCATTGCTGATAATAGCAAAGTCATTCACAGTTGATCATCATGCTTTGTTTTTTTTAAACCCTTCTGTCTTAGAATCAATTCTTTTTTTTAAACCCTTAACTTCTGTGTATTGGCTCCTAAGTGGAAGAGTGGTAAGAGTGGGCAATGGGGGTCAAGTGACTTGCCCAGGGTCACACAGCTGGGAAGTGTCTGAGGCTGGATTTGAACCTAGGACCTCCCGTCTCTAGGTCTGAGTAGGTCTGATCCACTGAGCTACCCAGCTGCCCCCTTAGAATCAATTCTAAGGGTCAGTTCTAAGGCAGAAGAGTGGTAAGGGTTTGCAATTGGAGTTAAGCACCTTTCCCAGGGTCACACATCTAGAAAGTGTCTGAGATCAGATTCAAATGCAGGACCTCCCATCTCTAGGCTTGGCTTTCAATCCACCGAGTCATCTAGCTGCCCCTGTCGTCATACATTATTGTCATTACTGGGTGCAATACATGCGATATCTCGTCTGATCCTCACAATAATGCTCTCAGATGAGTAGAACAGTTTCTCCTCATCATCCTCATTATTTTACAAATAGGAAGCCAAAGTTTAGAAAGGGTGAGGGACTTGCCAGATCACACCGATAATAAGTTTCTGAGGCAGGATTTAAATCCAGACCTTTCCGATCCCCAATCTGGGGTTCTGTCCCTCATGTCTGGGTGCATGAGGATTGTCACCACCAAATGCCATAAAAATGTCAGCTATTGTGATAATTATTCCATTGGATAAGCATTTACTGTAGCCCAGCACTGAGCAGGGTGATGTGGGGGCAAATGTTTAAAACCTAGTTCTATCTCTCCCATGGCCTTATTCAACCCCGTCCAATCCAATCAACATTTATTAAATGCCTACTGTGTGCCAGGGGCAGCTAGGTGGTACAGTGGATATGTCCTGGAGTCACGAAGACTCATCTTCTTGAGTTCAAATCTGGCCTCAGACACTTCCTAGCTGTGTGATCCTGGGCAAGTCACTTTACCTTGTTTGCCTCCGTTTTCTCATCTGAGAAATGAGCTAAAGAAGGAAATGGCAAACAACTCCACTATCTTTGCCAAGAAAATTCCACATGGGGTCACAAAGAATTGGGCTCTACTGAAATTCCTGAACAACAACAAAAGACTAAGTGCCAGGCTCTGTGTTAAGCACTTTGGATCATGGCTCTGCTATTAATCAGACATGTGACAAAAGATAAATCACTTTACATCTGTGGGTTCTTATGGATAAAATAAAAGGACTGCTGGGCTCCTTTAAAATGTTAGTTCCATGCTAATACTTCAGTATCTTTAACAAATTTATAAGGGATGTTGCTGCTGTTGCTGCAGCTGGTAAAAGTTCAGGAAGGAGGACTGAAGAAATGAATTTATGGTGTTTAGGCAGGAAAATTAAAAACAAAAAGAAAAACAGGTAATACCTCCCAGGTGAACTCTGGCCTAGTAATGTCAAATGAGCCAAGCTCCCTCAGCCAGCTCGGCTTTCCAAAGAACATAGTATGGACGAGTCTGCTCAGGCCCTAGAGGACTGGAAAGGCAATCTTCATTTTTCCAACAAAGCTCCACCTTTATGGAAAGAGAAATATGGTGAGCTCCCGGAGCTGACTTTGTCACTGATTAATTGTGTGACCTTAGGGAGGTCATTCTCCCCTCTTTGGGCCTCTGTGAAACAAAATGAACAGGCTAGCTGGGTAGTCAAGTCCTCTCCAGCTCTGATAATCTCTGATGGGGAGGCAGCACAATTCAGCAGAAAGATCCCAAGGGCTGGAGTCAGAGGTTTCAGTCGTGTCTAACTCTTTGTGACATTATTCGGAGTTTTCTTGGCAAAAATATAGGAGTGGTTTGCCTTTTCTTCTCCAACTCATTTTACAATAAGGGAACTAAAGACAAGGTGGAGTGACTTGCCAAGGGACTCACATCTAGTAAAGTGTCTGAGGCCAGATTTGAACTCAGAAAGATGAGTCTTCTTGACTTCAGACCCAGCACTCTACTCACTGTGCCACCTACTTGTTCTTGAGTTTGTCGTTTGTTTGTTCAGGTGTTTTCAGTTGTGTCTGACTCTTCATGACCCCTTTTGGGGGGTTTCTCTAGGCAAAGATACTCGAACTGTTTGTCATTTCCCGCTCCAGTTCATTTTACAGATGAGGAAACTGAGGCAAACAGGATTAATTGATTTACCCAAGGTCACCTAGTTAGTAAGTACCTAAGGCCAGATTTTAATTTCCAGACTCCAACTCCTGACTAGCCACTTCTCCACCTTGCTCCCCATAATAACAAAATCAAATAACATACCTTTTCCTAAATCTTATATTCAAAGCCTTCTACAATTTGGCTTGAATATTACTCTCTAGTCTTATCACCCTTTTACGTAATCTACATTCCAAATAAACTGGACTGCTTGCCAACCACAAAGCTTGTCCTTTCCTGCCTTTGTACCTTAGCTCATCCTGTCTCCCTCCTCCAGAATGGTCTTCCTACTCCCTACCCCTCTCATTATTTGCTAAAATCCTCCTTTTCTTTCAAGGTCTTTCAAGCTTGAATGGAACATAATCCATGAAGACCTTCCTTGATCTCCCCATCTATAAAGTGATCTTTCCTTCCTCAAATTATTCATTATCACATTATGATTCCTATTATAATCATTTAGATCTGTGAAATTACAATCTGCTCCCAGGACTCTCTCTCCCAGGATTCCACATTCCTTCTCACATACTTGGAGTTATTGCATATTCATTTTAAATCTTATAGATCTATCACCCTCTACTAACTAGCTGGACCATAAACTCCACAAGGGCAGATACTGGGTAGATTCTCCTCTTTTGTTACCCGGTATCCAGTACAGCATTTTGCATATTATAGGTGCTTATTAAATGTGGAAGGGAATGTGATGTGATAGAATGGGATGCAGTGGGTTGCAGTAGGATGCAAAAGGATGTAGTGGGATGCAGTAGGATGCAAAAGGATGCAGTGGGATGCAATGGAATACAATGAGATATAATGTGATGCAAGTGAATAGAATGAAAACAGCACTAGAAGAGTTGGACAGTACCACTACCACCACCATAATCCTGGAATGATGGAAAAAACAGTGGACTAGGATTCAGAAGACCTGGATTTTAATCTTAACTACCATCCAAACCTAGACAAGTCAATACCCTTCACTGGGCCTCAGTTTTCTCTTCTGTAAAACAAGGAGGTTATACTAAAATAATCATTAGCTGGAATCTAAAGCTTTTCTCTCCCCCCTTCCTTTTTTTTTTCTCTCCAGGCCTTGATCCAAACTTCCACTGTCATGCCCCCAACTTCAATCCCTGCGGAGGACACCTCATCACGCCCTCAGTTCTGTAAGTGGCCATGTGAGTGCCCCCCAACCCCACCCCGATGCCCTCCTGGCATCAGCCTGATCACTGATGGCTGTGAGTGCTGCAAGGTGTGTGCCCAGCAGCTCGGGGACAACTGCACAGAGGCGGCCACTTGTGACCCTCACCGGGGCTTGTACTGTGACTACAGTGGGGATGGCCCGAGGTACGCAATAGGAGTGTGTGCACGTAAGTGACATCCCTACAGTAAGCTGCCAGCCTTAGCTTCCTTGTGCATAGACCCTAACCATGGCACAACTGCAATGGCTCAAATGTCTGCCTGGCATTTGAGGCCCTCCACAGTCTGGTGCCACCTCACCTTTCTAGCCTCCGGCCACATTCCTCTGCTTCCTGAACTCTGAGCCCCTGTCACAGTGGAATCATTCTGGCCCTCCAGTACCCCAGCTTTCCTGCTTTCTACATGCTGGTCTCTGCATAAGGAATGTCTGCCTTGCCCTTGCCCCACTAAATGTCTACACCTGTATCTGCTAAAGACTTACTCATGTGCTTTCCACCCCCCTCCAAAAGAATTCCTCTGCATGACCCCCCAATCAGCAGCAACCTCTCACCTCAGACTTCACCTAGTGCTTGTTCCCTCCTGTGAACCCCCAAGATATTTTATTATAATTATCTGTGCATGTGATATATTTCTCACCATACTGTGAAGCACATAGTAGGCACTTAAGAAGAGTGCTAAAAAAAGAGGCAGAACAAATTCATTGCTTGCTGAATTTGTTGCATGCTCATTGGGTAAGGGAAAATAATAAGAAGGGAAAGGTAATCCCCTAAGTTTCTGCCCTCGATTAAATTATTATAACCCAGATGGGGAAATGGATCCTATAATAAAATTACTATTGTACTAGTTCAAATATGATGAATTCATAGAAGGAATACAAAGTACTTTGAAACTTTGAATGAGGGAAAGACCTTTTCTCATGAAGGAATCAGGGAAGGCTTCAAAGAGGAGTGTGGCAGTAAAGTTGAGATGTTAATCATTATAATACAAAATATAAAATGACAGAGATAAAAGAGATCTTGGAGAGATCATCTATTCTGACCCTAGGAAGTATGAATGGATGGATTGGATGGATAAATGGATAGATGGATAGATGGATGGATGAATGGATAGGTGGATGGATGGATAGATAGGTGGATGGATGGATAAATGTTGTCTCCTTCATTAGACTGTTAGCTCCTTGAAGGCAGAGACAATCTTTTGCCTTTTTTCTATCCCCAGGACTTAGCACAGTGCCTGGCACAAAGCAGGAGCTTAAATGTTTACTGATTGAATAATGACTACTCTGTTCAAAACACTGTGCTAGGTACTAGTACAAATACAAAATAAGAGAGCCCCTGTCCTCATGGAGCTTATATCCTAATCAATAGGAAGCAATACCTACCCAGAAACCAGAATATTGGTCTATGAAGTCACAGAGACTATGAGTGGTACCATAGGACAGTTGATTCTCACACCTTCTTTCTAGGAGCAATGATAGCATTGGCATGATTTCTGAGTCAAGAGAAGGAAAACAAGTGGAGAGTGGGGGACACAGCAGGATATATGGCAAGATGCCTGTGCAGGTCCTGAATTTCTGGTGGATCAGGCTGGCTAGGTGTTTAAATAGCTGAGTTTTCACCAGTTTTACAGAGAATGAAACTGAGGCCCCAGAGAGGGGTAGTGACTACCCTAAGGTCACACAGCTAATCACATGGCACTTCAATACCTTCCTCCCATTCCACAAATTCCCCCTCTTCCATTTCCTATCTTAGGAATGCTAGTGGGGAAGTGGGAGTGGAAATCCCAGAATTACCTTGGTAGGGAGGAGATAGACTGGACTATAATGATGGAGGATAGCCAAAGATTATGACTAAACAAAAACATTGGCCTCCATTGTTATAGTCAAGTCTATCTGATTCTTTATGACCTTATTTGGGGTCTTCTTGGCAAAGATAATGGAGTGATTTTCCATTTTCTTGTCTAGCTTACTTTATAGAGGAAGAAACTGAGGCCAATGGAGTTGAGTGACTTGCCCAGAGTCACACAGCTGTTAAGTGTCAGAGGCCAGATTTGAACTCACAAATGAGTCTTCCTTGACTCCATGCCCAGCACTCCATCTAATGCACCACCTCACTGTTCAATATGGTCAATAGCTAGAGTGATATTCTTCTCCAACAGAAAGTTCTGGGAGTTTTCCAGCCTCAGCCCTACACCCTTCTCCAACTGGCTGTGGCAACTCACTTGACAGCTGTGAACCTCAGTTTCCTCACCTATAAACTGAGGATATTAATGCTGGCATTACCCACTTTCCCGGATTGATTCAAGATGATTTTTTAAAACTTTAGATGTCCCAGAAATATAAGCTATTATTATTTTAATATACGTATATACTTTTATATTCTTGTATACATTACACATTTATCTTATATATATATTTGGAGGAATGGATAGAACGGATTGCTTTTAAACTGAAGAAGTATTGGGAGAGAAGATGAGAGAATAAGTATTTATATAATGCCTACTATGTGCCAGTCAGTACACTAAGCAGTTTTACAAATATCTCATTTGATCCTTATAACAATCCTGTGAGAAAGGTACTGTTATTATCCCCATTTTACAAATGTGGAAACTGAGGCATACAAAGGGCTAGAGACTTTCTCAGAGTCAGCTATTAAGTATCTCAGGCTAGATCTGAACTCAATTTTTCCTGATTCCATACCGAGCTGTGCTACTTAGTTACCTCCTTAACTGCAAAGAGGTAAATTTAGACTTGGTAAAGAGAACTTGCAAACAATTTAATTAAATGAATTAAAGAGTTTTACAGGCAACTATGCATCCATACATATCTGGATGGCACATTGATCTCAAAGATGCTTTGGATATTAACTTAATAAAAGACATGAAGAAGGAAGGGAATGAACATTTATTAAGTACCTACTACGTGCCAGGCACTGTGCGAAGTGCTTTACAAATATTTTCACAACCACCATGGGAGGGAAGTGCTGTATAATCTCCATTTAATAGATGAGGAAACTGAGGCAAATTGCAGTTAGGAGATCTGCCCAGGATTACACAGCTAGTAAATGTCTGAGTCCGGATTTGAACCCAGATCTTTCTGACTCCAGGTATGGCACTCTATCTGTATCATCTAGCTACCTCATTTGGACCAGGTGATATCTAATGTTTTCTCCAAGTCTAAATACTCTGATCCTGGGGGCAACTATGTGGCTCAGTGGATTGAGACCTAGGTCTAGAGGCAGAAGGTCCTGGCCTCAGACATTTCTCAGCTGTGTGACCCTGGACAAGTCACTTAACTCCCATTGCCTAGCCCTTACCACTCTTCTACCTTGGAACCAATACACAATATTGATTCCAAGACAGAAGGTAAGGGTTAAAAAAATATTGAGTGTCTCTGAAACAAGGGACAGAGTAGGGTCTATACTTGTATCAGCAAAGGAGAAGGTGTTTATTATTATTCCAGGTCCTGAGACAAGAGGCTCTGAGTTCATCTTTGCAGATTGTTAGGACCTCCCAACACTTGTGTTTAATGGATAGAAGCTTTGAGAACCCCAGATCACCCACATATCATCATGAGGCATTTTGGAAGGGCTTAACTGGAAGAATTATTATTATCATAATAGTTGTTTTTATTTTCATCAGTTGTAAAAGTAGTCATCACATTTAATTATGATGGCATTCTGTTTTTACAATAAAGCTATGAGGGAGATGTAGGGGTCTAGTGAAAAAATTCCTCTAGGGACTTGGAAGTCAGAAAGAATACAGTTCAAATCTGGGCTCTGCTAATCACTAACTATGTCACTTAGCTAATCACTTAATCCCACCAAATCTCAGTTTCTTTAACTTTAAAATGGGAATAATACTTACAATATCTACTTCATAGTACTATATGGAAAGCCCTACATAAAATGCTATTTTCTTTTGTTAGGATACAGATTAAACTAGTTGACCTTCCAGGTCTTTTCCATTGCTAAAATTCTCCGATTTTAGGGAGATGGTAGAAATATTTGCATTTCTATTATATACAGCTGAGGAAATTGATATTCGGAGAAGTAAAGGGATTTATCAGAGGTCACATAGCAAGCTAATGGCAAATCTAGGAATTGAACCCAAGTTTCTTGCTTCCAGAGTCACAATTAGATTGAGGTCAATGGAACTTTGCTACAAAACAGAAGATTTATAGGATCCATAGCATCCTGGAGGTGCTTCTCTCCCCTCAGTAGCTTAGAATTGTCCTGATTTCCCAGGTCTCAATGATAGGGAACCTTTTAGAGACTGAGTGCCGAAACCACAACCTGCCTTATCCCAGACAGGGGAGGGAGGAACCGTTCCCATTGGGCTGCTGGGCAGAGGGGCGGGTGATGGGAGAAATGGCCTCAGGTGTGTGTGGAGAGGGGTAAGGGAGCAGCCCCTTCTGGTACACTCTGGCACACATGCCATAGGTTTGCCAACATGGTCCTAGGATATGATCCTCTGACTCCCCATTCCTTGACTCACACCACCAAGTCACTTCCACATCCACCACTGTCATCTGTTCTAGGTCCAAAACTTGTTGGTTCTCTCTCCGCCTAACCCAGTGATTCCCAAAGTGGGCACCACTGCCCCCTGGTGGGTGCTGCAATGATCCAGGAGGCAGTGATGGCCACAGGTGCATTTATCTTTCCTATTAATTGCTATTAAAATTTTAAAAAATTAATTTCCAGGGGGCTAAGTAATATTTTTTCTGGAAAGGGGGCAGTAGACCAAAAAAGTTTGGGAACCACTGGTCTAACCCCTGGTCAGATATTCTTTTCATCTTTTAAAGACCAAAGACACCATCTGGTACCTTCTGCCCCTAACCTGATGATTCTAACTTGTTCCATGTTGCCATTGTGACCCCCCTGATAAGAACCTTGCCCCATTACTGGTGGTAGTTCCTATCTGTGTGTTTACAGAAATGGTTGGTGTAGGCTGTGTCCTAGATGGGGTGAGGTACAGGAATGGCCAATCCTTCCAGCCCAACTGCAAGTTCAACTGTACTTGCATCAATGGGGCTGTGGGCTGCATCCCACTCTGCACCAACTCTCGTCCACCACGTCTCTGGTGCCCCAACCCTAAGAAGATTAAGATGGCGGGTCGATGCTGTGAGCAATGGATCTGTGATGATTCCAGGAAACCTCGGAAGACTTTGCCACGACATATCTCTCCTGCAGGTAAGGGCAGAGAAGGGTATACACACTGGGAAGAATTTGGACTTCCATTCTAACCCTAACAATGAGTTTATGCATTGGTCCCAGTGTTTGCTAGGCAGCCAGTTACTCAATAAAGTAGGACAATGGGACAGCTAGGTATCTCAGTGGACAGAGAGTCAAGCCTGGAGTAGGGAGGACCTGGGTTCAAATTTGGCCTCAACTACTTCCTAGCTGTGTGATCCTGGGCAAGTCACTTACCACCCAATTGCCTAGTCCTTACTGTTCTTCTGTTTTGGAACCAATACTTGTATGGATTCGAAGACAGAAGGTAAGGGCTATAAAATAAATAAATAAATAAATAATGAAGTAACACAGTAGTTGAGGACCTGTCATGTGATTGTACCCACCCATGCTATAGGGGATACAAAGAAAATTAAAGCAAAATTGCTACCTTCCCAAATTTTGCATTAGAAAAAATAAGATAGAATGATGAGAAACACCAAGACACAGAGCTGACCTTGAAAGCAAGAGGGACAGAGGGCAAGTCCTTTCTCTAATACTAATTAAGCTGTGAGATCATCACTTCATCTCTCAGTGCCTCAGGCAGCTTTCAGACACTACAAATTACAGATGAGTCTTGGATCAACATTAGTGGAAGGAATTTCCATGCCAAGAATTCCCCATGTAGATGAACTTACGAGTACATAACTCTGATCCCCGATACAGAAATGTCATATTGCTGTCAATCCGAGAAGGGGTATTAGAGGTCAGCTAGTCTAACTCCTTGTTTTACCGATTTAAAAAAATTGATCACCATGAAAATTAAATGACCTGTTTAAGGACTCATAGCAATAATTTAACTGACAGGATGAGTCAGAAAGACTCATCTTTTTTTTAAATAAAAATCCAGCCTCACACATTTCCCAGCTGTGCCACCCTGGGCAAATTGTTTAACTTTCTTTGCCTCAGTTTTCTCATCTCTGAAATGAACTGGAATGGTAAATCACTCCAATAACTTTGTCAAAAAAAAAAAACAACTCCAAAATGGAGTCAGAAAGAGTAGGACATGCATGAAATGGCTGAACAACAAATGTGTCAAGCATTGTGCTATGTGCTGGGATACCAAAAAAAAGGCAAAAAAGCAGTCCATGCCCTCAAGGAGCTCACAATCTAGCTCTCTCTCCCTCTCCTTTTATTTCTCTCTCTCCTTTATTCTCTCACTGTGTTTCTCTCCTTTTATCATTCTCACACTCTCTCTTCTCTGTCCTTTCTCTCTCCTCTCTCTTCTTTCCCTCTCCCTCACTCTTTGCCTCTTTCCCACTCCCTCCTTTCCTGTCTCTCTCCCTCTTTGTCCCTCTCTCTTCTTTTCTCCCTTTCTCTCTCCTCTCTTCTTTCCCTCTCCATTCCTTCCTTCCCTCTCTCTCTTCTCTTCCCTCACTCTCTTTCTTTGTCCCTATATCTCCCTCTCTATTTCTCCCTCTCCTCTCTTCTTTTTCTCCCTCTCTGATTTTATCTCTCTCTGTTTCTTTTCTTTCTGTCTTACACACATCCTTCCCTTTTTATTTCTTATGCTTATCCTTATTATCTTTTTTCCTTTCCTCCTTAAAAAAAGTCCTATCCTCAGAAATATAGACTCAGAGTAGACTCAGAGATCAACAAGCCCAACCCTATCATTTCATAGATGAAGCAGCTGAGACCTAAAGAAATGAAATAGATTTACTGTTGTAGGCTCTGGAGTTCACTCTTGGTTCCTCTTAGAAAATACCCTAGGTCGGGCAGCCGGATGGCTCAGTGGACTGAGAGTCAGACCTAGAGATGGGAGATCCTGGGTTCAAATCTGACTTCACATACTTTTTAGCTGTGTGACCCTGGGCAAGTCACTTGACCCCCATTGCCTAGCCTTTACCACTCTTCTGCCTTGGAACCAATACTTTGCACTGATTCTAAGATGGAAGGTAAGGGCTTAAAAAAAGTACCCCAGATTTAAGGTTCTTTCTTAATCAATACTCACCATACAAAACTTATAACTCTTGAGTCTTAGATCATGTGTTTACTTTTTTATTCAAAGATATCTTATTTTCCCAATTACATGTTAACAATTTTCAACATACATTTTCCAAAATTATAAAAAATTCCTAAATTCCAAAATTATAAATTCCAAATTGTCCCCCTTCCTTTCTCTTCTCCCCACCCCAGATGATAAGCAATTTGATCTGGATTATACATGTATTATCATGTAAAACATAAAACCCAAACCCCAAAATAAAGCCTTAAATAGACTAATGTGAAAGATAGTACGCTTTGATCTGCATCTGGACTTGGCAGTTCTTTCTCTGGAGGTGGGTAGCATTCTTCATCTTAAGTCTTTCAGAATTGTCCTGGATCATTGTATTATGTATTTACTTTTACCAGCCAGCCACAAATTTGAACAGTAGTTGAAACAAATGATATTTAATCAAGCAGCATAGCAGATAAAGTGCCAAAAGAAAATCCCCCCATGCATACATGAAGAACATTCTCCTCTATGTGTCCATACGTGGGAGGGGGGGTTAGGGCACAGCCATAGAAAATGCATGAGATCGGGGAATGACTTGGAGAGAAAATGGGAGTGTAGGGAACATATACAGAAAGAAATGCATGTAACCAGGGCTCGTGTGTTTGATGCATGTGGTCAGAGCACTTACATGGAAAGGTCAACTTAAAACTGTGAATACATGAATATTATCTTGATGTCAAATCCAGTTTTAGATACTTAGTACCTGGGCAAAATCACTTTAGCCTTCTTTTGCCTCTGTTTCCTCTTCTGTAAAATGGGTATAATAATAGCAACCTACCCCCCAGCATTGTTGTGGGGATAAAATGAAGTAAGAGTTGTAAAACTCTTTACAGACTTTAAAATACTAAAAGCTATCTCTCATGATGGCGATAACAACAATGGCAATGATAGTGATGTCTCTGCTAGAGACAATATCACTTTTCTTCCCTGGAAAGAGTTTACTTTTACTGGTCTAGTGGTCAATGCTGGGCAAGTTATATCTCTGCTGAACATAATTCCATTAATTGTAATCAGTCCTTAGCATTGCTCCCTGCTACTAACTTCTGAAGGGGCAGTAAAGTGGCACAGTGGATAGAGCTCTCTAGGATTGGAGATAGGAAGATATGAGTTCTAATTCAGTCTCAGACAAGTACTAGTTGTGTGACCTTGGACAAGTCATTTAACCCTGTTCATCTCAGTTTCCTCATCTGTAAAATGAGCTGGAGAAGGAACTGATAAACCATTCTAGTATCTTTAAAACAAACCAACCTTCAAATGGGGTCACAAACAGTTAGGATTGAAGCAACTGAATGACCAGACCTCTGAGATAATTTCTGCAGGGTCACCAGTTAGGAAATCAGTCTTCTGTCTTCTAGTGCATGGTGATTAGAATGCTTCTCCTTTATAAAGTCAGGAGGATAATTCCTAGCCCAAAACTATGAACTATCACGCCCTTTGAAATGGGCTTCCTAAAAAGCCATCTAAAGGATCAGTAGTTAAAATTAGGTCTCTTCAGGGGCAGCTGGGTGGCTCAGTGGATTGAGAGCCAGACCAAGAGATGGGAGGTCCTAGGTTCGAATCTGGTCTCAGACACTTTCTAGTCCTGTGACCCTGAGCAAGTCACTTGGCCCCCATTGCCTAGCCCTTATCACTCTTCTGCCTTGGAGCCAATACACAGTATTGATTCTAAGATGGAAGGTGAGGGTTTTAAATAAAATTAGATCTTTTCTTTTAACTTAGAGTCTGGGTTGAGCTATAATAAATTGCTTTTAATTTAGGGATAGAAATTTCTCCCATTTTTAACCCCTTATGGGGAGCCTATGCCTTAAAATTCATTTGGGGAGTCTATGCCTAAGAAACTCCAGAAGTGCTATGTGGGAGCTAGGTGATGAAGCTCTTTTCTAGATTCCTATTTGGGTTGAAATTAATCCAAGCAAGCACAAAAGCTAAGGAAGATGGGAAGATCATTACTCTCCACTCTCCTGACCCACATTCCTATCTTTATTATCTGGATCTATCAACAGTAAAACCTCTGACTTTCCTGCTGTATTTTGGCCCATGAAAAATATCACTACCTCCCAGGAAAGTAAATGGTAAAGCCAAGCTCTTCTGACTCCAAGTGCAATGCTTTTTTTTTTCTTTCTATTGTTTTCTACCTAGCAGGTCATCTCTCCCCATTGCCCTCTCTTTGTCTCTTAGAGATTCAAAGGAAGATGTACTCCTATTTCATACAGTTCCTAAGCCAAAGACACCTGATCTGTTAAACCATGCTTTCCTCTCTTCCAAAATACTGTCCCATCTCCTATCTCATTGATGCTTGAAAAAAATCTATAGTTTAGGCAGGGGATGCATATGTTATCCACTAAAGAGAGCTGAGATCCAGAGAGGGCTTGCCCAGGACCACACAGCTAGTGAGTCATAGCCAAGACTAAATGATGGAATATTAGAACTAGAGGGAACCTTGGAAACCATCTAATCATGCCCACCCATTTTATAGATGAGGAACCTGAAGTTTAGACAGTTTAGACAGTTAGTGGCAGGGCTAGGATTTTAGTCCATTGTTCTTTTTATTAAGGTTCTGCTATTTCCCCACCTTTCAGATCAGTAATCATGACATTTGCTCAGTGCTGCCTCCTAGCTTTCAAATTTATACTTGCAGACTAATTAATATTCCTGGAAAGATCAGACCAATTCTTATTTGTCTGCTAAGATGGGAAAAAGGACATCCTTGGAGGGGGAGGAGGAGGAAGAGGAAGAGGAGGAGGGAGAAGAGGATGGGTAGGAGGATGGAGGAGAAGAAGGAGAAGAAGAAGAAGAAGAAGAAGAAGAAGAAGAAGAAGAAGAAGAAGAAGATTGAGATAACTGGAGGATAGATAGCTAGAGATGATGGAGATAATTGATAAGAGAGACACATAAATACATAGATAAAATAAAAGTAAAGTGAGACAACTGGCCAAGTTGTTTTCTAGAGTCCATTCCATCTCTAAATCTATGCTCCAAATCCTCTTGTCATTCACAGCTTCTGAAGGAGACACTGAGTCATGGCAGAAGAATTGTATTGTGCACACATCTTCATGGAGCCCCTGCTCTAGAAGTTGTGGGATGGGAATCTCTACCAGAATCTCCAACAACAATGCTCAATGCCAACTGTCAAAGGAGAGCCGCCTGTGCAACCTGAGACCCTGTGAGGTGGATATCACCCAGCACATCAAGGTAGGACCTACTCTCCATTACAATGGAAGGTTCCCTCAACATGTGATCTGCCTGTATTGCAAAATTAACTCACACGGGTCATCTGTTTTCTGATTGAATATCTGTAGTATCAGGAAACTCATTACCTCACAAGAAATTCCATTCTATTATTAGATGATTCTGCTTGTTAGAAAAAGCATATCATAGTTCATGGCACATGAAAGTTTTCATTCATCCTTTAGAAATCTATTTCTCATATTGAGTTGAACGGTGTGAGGCATTCCTCTCCCTCTTCCCTCCTTGGTTCAACCAACCAATCAATCAATATTTAGTAAGCACACAGTATGAGTCTAACACTGTGCTAAGCACTGGGAATATAAAAAGAGGCCAAAGACAGCACCTACCCTCAAGGAGTTTAGTTTTGCCCTTTGTGATCAAATCTTGGCTCTGCCACTTACTAGTTATCTGATTTTAGGCAAATCACTTCACTTCTGTGGAACCCAATTTCCTCTTCTTAAACTTGTGATCTATAATGTTCCTTTACTTGAATAAGAGAAAAACTGGACTGCTTGGCATCCCCAGGTGTAACCTAGACCTTTCCTTCATTTCTGTCTTTACTAATCCTTCATTCCTAGGAATGGACTTCCCTGTCCTCCTCCCTTTGCTGTTAAACATCTCTCCCTGCCTTCAAGTGCCATTGTCTCCCTGAACTCTTGCATTAACATTCCTCTGAATGAGTAAAAAGTAACTCTCCATCCTTAATTTTCTTGTAGCACTTTGATTAGACATTTCTCCCTTAATAGCATTCTCTTTGAGATAAAAAGAAGTGTGCTGGTAAATGTTTAATATCAAGGGGGAGGAAAGGTATGCAATAACACTTACATTTAATGTGCATTATTAACATTTTATCCATCGCTTTCCTAAATCTAGATAATCAACAAAACAATAAGGCCTAATTCGTACCCTTTATTAATTTTTGAAGTATAAATGTTCCCACTGAAAATTTGATAATCAGCTCAAACCACAGAAGTTAGCTCCAGGTTGCCTCTGAATCATTCAGTTTTGTCTGATCCTCACGTCTTCCCCTAGTCTCTCCATCTTGGTATTCTTAATGTCTCTTACAATGCCAACTGCTAAAGTTTCTGCCTCCTTTCCTCATCATTTTGCCACCATCTCTGTGAAAGCAGAAAGAGACCTCACAGGGCTGAATTCCTTTTTATGTTTTTCTTTGTTTAATGGTTCACCAGAGCTAATACACACACACACACACACACACACACACACACACACACACACACATACACACATGCATATATATATATAATGTCACCAATTATCCAAAGTACTTTTTTTCTTTGTTATATTTTAAAATACATTTATTTACTTATTTTTATATGAAATTGTAATCTATTCGTCCCATTGCCACCCCCTTTAGAAAAGGAAGAGAGAAAGAAAGAAAGAAAGAAAGAAAG
>NC_058130.1:684594617-684673900 GCF_016433145.1 Gracilinanus agilis
AAGGAAGGAAGGGAAAAAAGAAAGTTAGTTCTCATCATAAACATTCATAGTCAAATAAAATAGATTGCCCATGACCATTGCCCATGACCAAAACTATGTCATGCTCTTAGCATTTTAAGTTCATCACCTTTCTAGCAGGAGGTGAGTTGACTAGCTTGATAAGTATTTCTCTACTTAGCTGGTCTAGTCTTTAGAATATAATAAAGTCTATTGCCAGGAGAGAAGAACCTTTCCACTTTGTTAGAACTCTTAAAAGCTTGCATTCTGTGGGAATAGCCTTGGAGAATAAAAGATCAATATTCCCCTCCCACACAGACACTCTGTGTGAGGCCTTAACTCATAGTCCTTTTGATAAATAAAATGTCACTTAATTCATGTATTAAACTTTCCTAGGTGTGTGACCCTGGGCAAGTCATTTAACCCTAATTGCCTAGCCCTTGCTGCTCTTCTGTCTTAGAAATGACAAAGATAAAGATAAGGGCTTAAAAAAATAAAATTAAAAAATACATGTGTTAAACTGAATAGAATGATTCCATTGAGTAAGTTTTCTGGTCCCTCCAGGCCAGCTTTATGTCTCTGATAAGGGTATCAAAGGATGTGTTACTAGAGAAGATTGGAGTGTTGCTTTCTCTGGAGGTCTTTGAACACCTTATTTAGCTCATCTTTGTGCCATTCTTGTAAGGATGATTTATTGTACAACAGAGGAATAGATATAGACCTGGATTTTTATCCACAGAATGATTGTAGAAAGACCAGAGTAAAGGGAAAAAAAACAAGAAAAGGAAATTAAATAAAAGGATGATATATGCAAAAGGGATGAGAGAGAGCCAAGAGATCTGGTTTTTAGTGTCGAATCAAGTATTAATTCACTCTGTGTTCTTCTGCATATCATGTCCCACTTCTATCAGTCATTCAATAAAGCTTTTATTAACACATTCCAAACACTGCAGTTAGTACTGAGGATAGAAAGAATAACAAAAAAAATGGTCTTTTCTCTAGGAGTTCACATCATTCTAATGGGAGAGGCAACATAAATAACTGGTTATTTAAAAGATGTAGAAGGATTAGATGGAAAGCGATATGAGAAGGGAAGGCACTAGCAGCTGGGGGAGAAGGCAGTCAGTTTCTTCATCTGTAAAATAAGGAAAGATGGACTATAGTGATCCCCGATGTTCATTTTGGATTTACCATTCTAGAATCCTTGCTCCAACATTCTTTATTCTAAGGATGCTTTCAGCTCTAATATTCTCTGTCCTAATAGTCTTTTGTTCTAAAATCAGTTTCCACTATGTTCTAGCATTCTGTGTTCTAACATTACAAGTTCTAAAGTCACTTTATGCTATAAAATTGTGTTCTCATAGTCTGTGTTCTAAGGCCACTTCCAGCTAAAAGTTATGAGTTCTAGCATTCTGTGTTCAAACATTACAAGTTGTAAGAAGAATTCTGGCTCTAACACTTTGCGTCCTAATGTTCTATGTTCTAAAAGTTCAAGTTCTAAAGCTTCTCTTGACTCTATCCATCTGTTCTGAGGCCCTTCCCAGTTCTAATTTTCTGTATACTAGAGTCGTTCTTGTTCTTAGAGTCTATGATTTCAATGTGAGAAAGATCACTTAAGTTGAAAGAAAGTGGCCAAAGGCTTAGATAAAAGAAAGGAAGCCAATGAGCACTCTCAAGACAAAACTAAATAAATCTCGCTTTCTTCTCCTCTAGCCAGGGAAGAAATGTTTGGCTGTGTATCAAGCAGAGCTTCCAATGAACTTAACCATCTCTGGCTGTGTGAGCACCAACAGCTACAGACCCAAGTACTGTGGAATCTGCACAGATAATAGGTGCTGCACCCCATACAAGTCCAAGACCATTGTTGTGAATTTCCAGTGTCCTGATGGTCCAGGCTTCTCCTGGAAACTTATGTGGATCAATGCGTGCTTTTGCAACCTGAGCTGTAGGAACCCCAATGACATCTTTGCAGACCTAGAACAATACCATGATTATGCAGAAATAGCCAACTAGGCAGGGAAAAGGTGAAGATGATCTCAAGAACAAGGAGGACCATATTTCATGGAGACAAAGACATCATTCCCTTTCACATGGACAGATTCCAAGCCCTTTAGAGGTTGCTACAAGAACATCTGTTGATCAACAATGGTTGGGTTCTCTTCTCTCAAACCTCATTCTGAATATCACCTTCTGCCTTAATTCTTAAGTCTCTTCATTGAGCATTTGGTGCTATTTGAAGAAAAGGTTCAAATGCCTTAAATGAGCAAACCTTAGAACATTATCTATAAATGCTAGCTATTACAATGTGGTTATTGTTTATTTCATGTCTACCTAACAACCATTTATAATGTAGAAAAATGTAGTTACTCCTAACAGGCTTTGCCTTTCACTTCCAAAGTTCTCAGGAGGTACATAGGGAAAAGAATGCATGTTATTTTTCTACTTCTGTTTCCTTCCCTATAAAAACCTCCTCCTGGTAGCTTTATATTTAATTTTCTCTTTGCCTAAGACTCAAAGAGGGCACGGATAGGTCTGCCCTTCAAAAACCCCAACTGGCAAAAACCCCAACCATGTTCAAGTAATCAATTAAGAGCATTTTTCATCTCATAGATAAACTCATGGCAGGGTTCCCTTAACCAGTTCTCCCAGTTCATTATGTCTTCTGCAGATAGATCAAGGTCTGATCAAGATTTTAGTCTGATAATAAAGGAAAGTCTAAAGACAAAGAAGTTCAAAGACCTGGGGTCAAGTTCTTTCCATTACTTACTGTATGACCTTAGACAAGTCGCAAATTCTCTGAGCCATAGTTCCATCTGTAAAATGGAGATAATAATCCCTGCCCTGTCTATCTAACAGAATTTGTGTCCAGATCAACCATAATCATGATAAAGCTGCAAGGTGCTATATAACTGCGAGCTATTGTCAGTAATTACAACAAAAGAAGACATGTTCTGTTGTATAGGTTATGTCTTAGGTAAACTGGTAGACAGTGCATTATCAGATCTTCCCAGCACAGGGAGTTTGAGAAACCCATGGATGATGCTTCCAGGCCACTCCACGTATCATCATCAGTCCTCCCAAATACTTTCTTCATGGCTCTTCTTATAACTCCTCATTGGGAGCCAAATGGAAATGAAACTCTACTGACCATAAAGAAAATATCCAGAAGGCTGCATTGGGCAGTGAGGCATCTCTTGTCTGCTAACTAATGGGTACAGATGCCATTCAATTCTTTCAGAAATATAAAATTAGATTCAGAACTTAAATAAAAGGCTACATTCAAACCTGCTGACATCATGAAGAATGCTAATATAATTAGCCACTCTTGATGATTAAAAGCTAGGTAGTACCATACCCTGATCTTATGGAGGCAGAAGCCTGGTGCTGGTTAGGAATGGTAATTTTATAGCTGTGGTCCAAATCCATAGGATTCAAATCTAATTCAAAGTGATGTTATGTTGGGTACCATTATTAGATTTCTGTAAGTCACATGACTTGATTTGGCTTCTGTCTGGGCATAAATCTCTTCTCGTTGTATGGAGGAGAGCAAGGACCTCTGGCGAGCCCCCATTAGTCTTGTATCTAAGTTGTGGCAAGAGGCTGAATGGGATGCCAGGCAAAGGCAAAAGAAACTAGATTCCTTTGGTTTTGTCATTTATAATCTCATTCATTTCATCAGTTCTGTTACTCTGTATCTATGTGATAAGACAAGCATTGTAGCTCAGAAATATTATATCTCTGATTTTTCTAAAGGTTTCTAGTTGAACAAAAATGTATAAACAATGTCTTGCTGAATTATTCATGAGAATCATTTAACTAATGTTGTAATGGCTGATCACATATCTTTGTCTATATGTATGTGTGTGTATATATATATAAATATATATAATTTCAAACTGTGACTTAATATTTAAGTAATCTTACAGAGGTATTTTTGTAAAGGATATTTTTAAAGGATAGAGAATTTTATCAAAATTTACAAATGGTGGGCAAAATGAGATCAAAATACCCATGTTTCATGATGTTGCTCATTGCTTATCATTGCATGATCCTTATTTACCCAAAGTGGACATTTTTATTATTTCTGTTCTGAATTTGTGATTTTTTTTCATGAAAAATAATAAATCACCAGCAAAATGACCAATGGAGCAGGACAAAGTGTTTCATTTGGGCTTCTGGAGTCAAAACTAAAATAAAAATCTCAAATTGAATATTAAACTAAGACATAGGAAAAATTTACCAACTATGACAATATAGATATCTGTTTTTTAGTGATTTCCTTGACTCTTTACTCTTTTACCAACCCACTACCACCATGTTCAATGTGTTCCCAAGGCCCTTCTATTTCTCCTTTCTAGCATCTTACAAATATTCCCCCTTCTTTCTGATGATGCATCTGTTACCTTAGTACAGGCCCTCTTCACCTCACAATTGAACTATTGCAATAGCCTTTCGGTAGGTCTGCTTGCCTCTAATCCATCCTCCATTCAGCACCAAAGTGATTTTCCTAAGGTCCAGGTTTGACCATGTCAACCCCCCACACCCTACTCAGTAAACTCCAGTGGCTCCTTATCATCTCCACGATCCAATATCAATTCTCTTTTTGGCATTCAAAGCCTTTCATAACATTTCCCCTCCCCTTTCCCATCCTCTTACAACTTATCTTCCATCCCTGTACTTTTCAATCCATTAACACTGACCTCCTTGCTGCTCTTCAAACAAGACACTCTGTCTCTCATTCCTGGACATTTTCTCTGGTTGTCCCCTGTTCCTGGAAAGTTCTCCCTCCTCATCTCTGCCTCCTGGCTTCCCTGACTTCCTTCAAGACCCAACTAAATTGCCGTTTTCTACAGGAAGGCTTTTCCCAAGCCCTCTTGCTTCTAGTGTCTTCTCTCTATTATTTATTTGCTATTTATTCTATATATAGTTTGTTTTTGTATATTTGCTTTCTTTTTCTCTCTCCTCTTGGATGGTGAATTCTTTGAGGGTAGGAACTTTCTTTTGTCTTTATTTCTGTTCTCTGGTTTTTGTTGATTTTTTTAAATTTATTTTTTATTGTAAAAATTTTTTCCATGGTTACATGATTCATGTTTTCTCCCTTCTCTCATCCTTTCCCCATCCTGGAGTTGACAAGCAATTCCATTAGATTATTCACATATATATTATTATCCCTGGAACCCATTTCCATATTATTCATTTTTGTAAAAGAGCAATCCTTTAAAACCAAAACCCCAAATCACCTAACAATATAAACAAGTGATAAATCACGGGTTTTCTTCTGCATTTCTACTCCCATAGTTCTTTCTCTGGATGTGATATCCTCACTTTTTAGCACAATGCTTGGTACAAGGTAGTACTGCTTCATAAATGCTTATTGGCCAATTGACTGATTTGCTAAACATTTTTTATTTACTTAATAAATTTAAAATATTTTCCATGGTTACATGATTCATGTTCTTTCCCTTGCCTCCTCCCTCCCCACTCCTGTAATCAACAAACAATTCCACTAGGTTTTACATTGATCAAGACCTATTTTCATATTATTAATATTTGTAGTAGAGTGATCATTTAGAGTCCACATTCCTAATCATGTCCCCATCAAACCATGTAATCAATCATATGTTTTTCTTCTGCGTTTCTACTCCTGCAGATTTTTCTCTGAATGTGGATAGTGTTCTTTCTCATAAGTTCCTCAGAATTGTCCTGGATCATTGCATTGCTGCTAGTAGAGAAGTCCATTACATTCAATTGTACCATAGTGTATCCATCTCTGTGTACAATGTTCTCCTGGTTCTGCTCCTTTTGCTCTGCATCAATTCCTGAAGGTCTTTCCAGTCCACATGGAATTCCTCCAGTTCATTATTCCTTTTAGCACAATAGTATTCATCACCAATAGATACCACAATTTGTTCAGCCATTCCATAATTGAAGGGTATTCCCTCACTTTCCATTTTTTTTGTCACCACAAAAAGTGTAGCTTTAAATATTTTTGTACATGTATTTTTCCCTATTATCTCTTTGGGGTTGTAACCAACCCAGCAGTGATATGGCTGAATCAAAGGGCAGTCAGACTTTTAAAGTCCTTTGGGCATAGTTCCAAACTGTCTTCCAGAATGGTTGGATCAATTCACAACTCCACCAGCAATGCATTAGTGTCCCAATTTTGCCACGTTCCCTCCAACATTTATTACTTTCATTTTCTGTTATATTGACAAATCTGCTAGGTGTGTACCTCAGAGTTGTTTTGATTTGCATTTCTCTAAATATAAGAGATTTAGAACATTTTTTCATGTGCTTATTGATAGTTTTGATTTCTTTATCTGAAAATTGCCTATTCATGTCCCTTACCCATTTTATTAGTTGGGGAATGGATTTTTTTGTACAATTGATTTAGCTCCTTATAAATTTGAGAAATTAGACCTTTGTCAGAGGTTTTTGTAATAAAAATTTTTTCCCAGTTTATTGCTTCCCTTCTACTTTGTGGTTGCATTGGTTTTGTTTGTACAAAATCTTTTTAATTTAATGCAATAAAAATTATTTATTTTACATTTTATAATTTTCTCTATTTGTTGCTTGGTCTTAAATTCTTTCCTTTCCCATAGATCTGACAGGTATACTATTCTATGTTCACCTAATTGACTTACAGTTTCCTTCTTTATATTTAAGTCATTTACGGATACACTGTGGTACAATCAATTGTAATGGACTTCTCCACTAGTAGCAATGAAATGATCCAAAAGATTTCTGAGGGACTTATGAGAAAGAATGCAATCCACATCCAGAGAAAGAACTGTGAGAACAGAAACAGAAGAAAAACAACTGCTTGACCACATGGATTGATGGGGATATGATTGGGGACGCAGATTCTAAATGATCACCCTAGTGCAAATATCAATAATATGGAAATAGGTCTTGATCAATAATACATGTAAAACCCAGTGGAATTGCATGTTGGCTATGGGAAGGAGGAGGGAGGAGGGAAGGGAAAGAATATCAATCATGGAACCATGGAAAATTTTTCAAAATTAATCAGTAAAATAAAATTTGTAAAAATAAATACATAAATATTTAAGTCATTTACCCATTCTGAATTTATCTTGGTGTAGGATGTGAGATGTTGAACTAAACCTAATCACTCCCATACTATTTTCCAATTTTCCTAGCAGTTTTTGTCAAATAGTGGGTTTTTGTCCCAAAAGCAGGGATCATTGGGTTTATCGTACACTATCTTACTGAGAACATTTACCCCAAGTCTATTCCACTGATCCTCCCTTCTGTCTCTTAGCCAGTACCATATTGTTTTGATGACCACTGCTTTATAGTACAGTTTAAGATCTTGTACTGCTAGGCCCCGCATCCTTTACATTTTTTTTCATTAGTTCTCTTGATATTCTTGGTCTTTTCTTCTTCCAAATGAACTTTGTTACAGTTTTTTTCTAATTCAGTAAAAAAAGATTCTAGATAGTTTGATAGATATGGCAGTAAATAAATAAATTAATTTGGGTAGGATTGTCATTTTTATCATATTAGTTCATCCTACCCATGAGCAATTAATATTTTCCAGCTATTTAGATCTAGTTTTAATTGTGTTGAAAGTGTTTTGTAGTTTTGTTCGTATAATTCCTTTGTTTATCTTGGCAAATAGATTCCTAAATATTTTATATTGTCTAGGGTGATTTTAAATGGAATTTCTTTTTCTAACTCTTGCTGCTGAGTTGTGTTAGAAATATATAAAAATGCTGATGATTTATGTGGGTTTATTTTGTATCCTACAACTTTTCTAAAGTTGTTGATTATTTCCACTAGCTTTTTAATGATTCTCTAGGATTCTTAGACCATTATATCATCTGCAGTGAGTGATAGATAGCAATAGTCATTGCCTACTTTAATCGCTTCAATTCCTTTTTCTTCTCTATTTGCTACTGCTAGCATTTCTAGTACAATGTTAAATAATAGAGGTGATAATGGGCATCCTTGTTTCACTCCTGATCTTACTGGGAAGGTTTCTAATTTATCCCCATTGAAGATGATGCTTATTGTTGGTTTTAAATATATGCTGTTTATTATTTTTAGGCAAGGCCCATCTATTCCTGTACTTTCTAGTGTTTTCAATAAGAGTGAGTGTTATATTTTGTCAAAGGCTTTTTCTGCATCTATTGAGATAATCATGTGATTGTTATTGGTTTGGTTGTTGATATGGTCAATTATGTGGATAGTTTTCTTAATATTAAACCATCCGTGCATTCCTGGTATAACTCCCACCTGATCATAATGAATAATGCTTGTGATAACCTGCTGGAGTCCTTTTGCTAGTATTTAAGATTTTTGCATCTGTTCATTAAGGAGTTTGATCTGTAGTTTTCTTTCTCTTTTTTTAGTCTGCTGGCTTTGGAATAGGTACCATATTTGTGTCATGAAAAGAATTTGGTAAAACTTTGCTTCTTTTGTCAAATAGTTTGTAGAGTATTGGGATTAATTGTTCTTAAAATGTTTGATAGAATTCATTTGTGAATCCATCTGTCCCTAGGGATTTTTTCTTAGGAAGTTTCTTGATAGCTCATTAAATTTCTTTTTCTGAGATGGGATTATTTAAGTATTTTATTTCCTCTTTTGTTAATCTAGGCAATTTCTATTTTTGTAGATATTCACCCATTTCACCTAGATTATCATATTTATTGCCATATAGTTGGGCAAAGTAGTTCTTAATAATTACTTTAATTTCCTCTTCATTAGAGGTGAGGTCGCCCTTTTCATTTTTGATACTGTTAATTTGATTTTCTTCTTTTTTTAAATTAGATTAACCAATACTTTATCTATTTTATTTGTTTTTTCAAAGTACCACACCTAGTCTCATTTATTAGTTCAATAGTTCTTTTACTTTCAATTTTATTAATTTCTTCTTTGATTTTTATGATCTCTAATTTAGTTTTTATTTGGGGATTTTTAATTTGTTCTCTTTCTAGTTTTTTAAGTTGCATGCCCAATTCATTGCCCTCTTCCCTCTCTAATTTATTGATATATGCACTCAGAGATATAAATTTTCCCCTGGGTACTACTTTGGCTGCATCCCATAGATTTTGATAAGTTGTTTCCTCATTGTCATTGTCTTCAATGAAATCAGTAATTGTTTCTTTGATTTGTTCTTTGATCAATCATTTTTGAAGACTTAGATTATTTAGTTTCCAATTTGTTTCAAATATGCCTTTCTACAAGCCCTTATTGATTATGATTTTTATTGCATAATGGTCTGAAAAAAATTTCATTTATTATTTCTGTTTTCCTACATTTGCTTACAATGCTTTTATGACCTAGTACATGGTCAATCTATGTATATGTGCCATATGCTTCTGAAAAGAAGATATATTCCTTTTTATCCCTATTTATTTTTCTCCAGGTATTTATTAGCTCTAATTTTTCTAACATTTCATTCACTTCCCTTACTTCTTTCTTATTTATTTTTTGGTTTGATTTATCTAGATAGAGGAAGGTTAAGGCCTCTGACTAGTATGGTTTTACTATCTATTTCCTCCTTAAGCTCCTTTAGTTTCTCCTTTAGAAACCTGAATGCTGTACCATTTGTTGAATATATGTTGAGTATTGATATTTCTTCATTATTTATACTGCCTTTCATGAAGAAATAATTATCTTCCTTATCTCTTTTAATGAGATCTATTTTTGCTTTAGCTTTGTCTGAGCTCATGATTGCTACTCCTGCCTTCATTGTCTCAGTTGCAGCCCAGTAAATTCTGCTCCATCCTCTTACCTTTACCCTGTGTATGTCTACTGATTTCATGTGTGTTTCTTGTAGACAACATATGGTAGGATTCTGTTTTTTAATTCATTCTGTTATCTGCTTCCTTTTTATTGGTGAATTCATCCCATTCACATTCACTTATGATTACTGTTTGTGTATTTCCCTCCATTTTTACTTCCTCCTTAGGGTCTGCCTTTTCTTCTACCCTTCTTACCCTCTCCTTTAACTTTTCTCTTTTAGTCAGTTTCCTCTCTTTCCCCTCCTTAATATTCCTCCCCTTCTCAGTACTTCCCCTCTTATTGATTCCCCCTTACTATGGTGCCTTTTAAACTACCCCCCACCCTCTACCTCCCTTGTATTGCTCCCCTCCCCACCAGGCTATTTATTACCCTTCTAATTCTCTAAAGGGCAGGATAGAATTCTTTGCCCCAAAGGATCTGATTCCTTTTCCCTCTCCGAGTCAATTTCTGTGTCCGTAAGAATTAAGTATTACCTGCCTCCAAACTCTTTCACCCTTTCATTTTATTAGTCTTCCCCCACTCCCGCCATGAGCTTCTTTATGAAATATAAATTTACCCCATTTTGTCTCTTTTCCAATTTCTCTTAGTATTATCCTCTTTTTTACTGTTTAACATATATATGGGGGGCATTTCATCCTATACAGTTTGTCACTGTTCCCTCTAACTGATTTGATAAATATTAGAAGATTTAGGAAATGTATACTGTGAAGAGTTCTAATTTAGAGTCAAAGACCTAGAAAGGGGAGGTTCTGCTTTCAAATTTGGCCTCAGACAGAGGTAGAAGACATTGGCTCAAATCTAGGTTCCACTCCATGGTTCCCATATGACCTCGCAAAGGTCACCTGAATTCTCCAGGCCTTCATTCTCCCTGTGATTAGGACCATGGGCAAGACCACAGGACACCTATCTTGGTTTTTCTTGTTCATTTATAAAATTAGGATGTTGGACTAGATTTCTCTGGAGTTCCTTTATCTCTGACATTCTATGAAAAGAATTAGGAAGGAGGAGGAGGAAGAAGAGGAGAAGGAGGAAAAGAAGGAGGAGAAAGAAGAGCAAGAGGAGGAAGAGGAGGAGAAAGAAAAGCAAGAGGAGGAAGAGGAGAGGAAAGAGGAAGAAGTAGAGTAAGAGGAGGGGGAGAAGGAGGAGAGGGAGAAGAAGGAGGACAAGAAAGAGGAAAGAGAAGAGCAAAAAGAAGGAAGAGGAGGAGGAGGAGGAGGAAGAGGAAGAAGAAAAAAATTTTGCCAGACCTTTAAAGTTTGCCAAGTACTTCAATATGTTATCTTAGACATGATCCTTACAACAATGCTGGGAGGTATGTGCTATCTCTTTTTTGCAGATGATGAAACTGAGTCACAGAGAGATTAAGTGGCTTGCAGAGGGTCACATGATTAGTAAGTATTTGAGGTAGGATTTGAACTCAGGCTTTCCCCCCTCATTCCAAATCCCACACTCTCACCTCTCAGCTGCATTATGTCTTCTAAGGTCTCTTTTATCCCTACCATTCTATATTGGTCTTTTTCAGCTCTGGCACTCCCTATTCTATAAAGATCCTTCTAGTCCTAACACTGCCTGTTCGGAGGTCCCTCCCTTCCAAGTCAAACATTCTAGTAATAATTAAATAGGTTACTAAGGGAGGAGGGGTGGAGAGGTAGAGAGTGAATCCAGTGTCCAATACTTCCCCTCAACCCTTGCTGTGTCCTCTGCTTAAACCTTGGTTTAATCAGTGGGCTCAAACATAAATCCTGTATTTGGCTCATAGAAAGGATTTGTAAAACCAGGCCCAGCCTCGAATGACAGCTGTTACAAGATTTTAAGCCATCCAGATCAGAGCGTGTCTTCTGATGAAGAGGGTAACACAAGCAGTCAGAGACAAATAAATGTAGGGGAAAGGGGCACAGCAGGCAAAAAACAGAATATCTCAAGAGCTCCAAACAGAACCTGATTTCCATAGCTCAGCCCTTGGCTGATCTGCTACAGGCAAATACCAGCCTAATACCCTTGTTGGTTCTTCCTTTTCCCTTTCCCTTGACAACCTAACCCATCTGAAGCCAAAGTGTGGCCATTAAACCGTCTATTGGCGAGAGAAACAAATGTTCTCTGATTAGGAGAAACACAGACACCCCACTGATCCAATCCGATGCCCCTCCAGGAAAAAGAGGTCTGTTTATTACTAAGAAGAACTGACATTTCCATCCTTCCCCAAAGTTGCCCAAACATTTTATTCACCTGACAGGTGCTATCAGAGCTATGCCCATTTGCCTTCTGGTTGGGACCCCTGCTTTTTGCAATCTAATAGGCTGTCAATAAGCTATTTTTTTAAATCCTTACCTTCCATCTTAGAATCAATACTATATATTGGTTCTAAGGTAGAAGAGCAGTAAGGGCTAAGCAATGGGGGTTAAGTGACTTGCTCAGGGTCACAGCTAGAAAGTATCTGAGGTCAAATTTGAACCCAGGACCTCCTGTCTCTTGGCTTGACTTTCAATCCACTGAGCCATATAGCTACCCCCACCATAAGCTAATTAATTAATCAGGTAGTTGGTATAGTAGATAGAATGCTGGAGGTACCTCAGTTACTTAATCTCTGTGTAAGCCCAGGAAAATCCCTTCATCTCTCTGAGCCTTAGTTTCCCCATCTGCAAAATGAGAATAACCTATGCAATAATGACTTAATAGCATTTTATAGAATTATATATTATATTAACATATAAAATATAATAGCATTAGATATTATAATAATGAATATAATCGCATTATGAGGATCAAGTAAGATAACCTCTATAATAATGCTTATATAAATGCTAGGACACTAGGTGGCTATTGCCTGTGGCCACCAGCCCAGTGGCTTCCACACAAAGTGGTCAGTGTGCCTGTTTGACCTTCCCTAAATGTGTTGGGCTTTTTTTTAACCCTTACCTTCTGTCTTACAATAGATTCTACGTACTGATTCCAAGACAGAAGAGCAGTAAGGCTAGGCAATGGGGGTTAAGTGACTTGACCAGGATCACTTAGCTAGGAAATAAATGTCTGAGGCCAGATCTGAACCCAGGACCTGGCTCTCTTTCCACTGAAACTCCTAGCTACCCTCTTCCCTCAATGTTAATCTGACTAAATAAACATAATCTGCTATCCCTTCCTCTGTTTTTCTAGAGGTTGGGTATTTAAGGAGAGAGATGTCATTTCACTGATATGAATCTTCCCAGATGAGAAACTCACTCTATCGAGTCAGGGGTGTACCTTCTCAGTAAATTATCCTCTTAAGAGAGTTTCACAGAACCCTGATAGATGAAGTGATTTGTCCACAACACACAGTGAGTATGCATCAGACACAGGTCAGCCTTTTAAGAAGCAAAATCTCTATCTATCATCTCTCAGCTGCCTCCTCATTTTAGAGGTCAGAGAGGGAAGTGGAAACACGACATGTATTGTGTTAGCTGGTTTTTGCGTGAGGTTTTTTGACCACATATACTATAATTAAGTTATCAGCAAGTTTATATAATCACCAAGTTAAAATAAAGACGTGTCTGGCTGAAATTACTAAGAAAAATGTGAACAACTTTATCTTAAAAATAATAAGAATCAAGGGCAGCTGGGTGGTTCAGTGGATAGAGAGCCAGACCTCAACCTCAAACACTTCCTAGCTGGGTGACCCTGGGCAAGTCACTTAACCCCCATTTCCTAACCCTTGCCACTCTTCTGCCTTGGAACCAATACTTAGAATTGATTCTAAGACAGAAAGTGAGAGTTTAGAAAAGATAGCAAAAGTCTCTCATCCCCCCTCTGGAGGGCCCTTCTCTGCTTTGGAATTCTCCCCTTCTCATTCACAGCCAACCAATCTTATTTTTAAGGTGTGATATGAGTTTTTTGGAAAGGTTACTCTAATGCCAATATAACAAAACAAAACAATACTGTAAAGATACTTTCAGATACAAAGCAGCAACGAAACTGATACAAAGGGTTGAGCCGTCTTCTTGCCCTCCTCACTTCTAGCCTCCCACCCTTTGTACACATACCTCCTCCAGTGAGAGATGAGAGAAAAAGGAAAAGGTAGAAATTGTGGATTTGGGAACTCTCTGAGGTCAACTTGGCAAATATTCTGCACAAATGTGGCTGGGCTAGGTGGGATGCTGGAGGCTGGCAAAGACACTGGAATAATTTGCCATTTCTTTCTTTAGCTCATTATAGAGATAAGAAAAATGAGGCAAACGGTTAAGTGACTTGGCCAGGGTCACACAGCTAGTAAGTGTCTGAGGTCAGATTTGAACTCACAAAGAGTAGGTTTTCTAACCCCTAGCCAGTCACTCACTCTATCTATCCACTGTGCCACCTACCTGCTCTAAGCAAAGTTATCCTGAGTGCATTTAAGGATGAAACTGAAAGGAGAATAGCAAATAAGACGTGTGTGTGTGTGTGTGTGTGTGTGTGTGTGTGTTCAATGGAAAAAAAAAATCTGTGAGGATCTTTTCACAACAATCTTTTCCCAATCAGTTCTACCAGAATCCCCATTTGGAATCCAAAATTAGAGGCCCAATGTTCCACATAAACAAGTAGAAACTGAACTCAGGACACAGCCACAGAATTAATGCTGGAAGAATAAACTGTGAATGTTACCTCCAGAAAATAAATAGAAAGGTGAAATGTGAAAATGACCGTGACACTTGTGGATAGGATTACATAGATATGAAGAAAATAAGTTAAACATATACTAGATTTGTGATTTAATTTATGTACTGTGTTCTTTTTATTTGTATATTATATAGGAATGCTTGTTCAGTTTTGTAAAATCTGGAAGAAAAAAAAAGAAATTCATATATGAACATTTAAAAAAGTAAGTAGGAAAAACCAATTTGAGGAAAATGTCATCAAAAAAGTAAAATTTCTCCTTTTAAGAAAAAAAATCTCAACTAAAATTAATTCACCTTTACTAGGCCAAACATTCCAGAGATAAAGAGAGAATAGAAAGTTTCTCATAATCCACATTCTTCCACAAAATCAGCATCTTAATTTTTTACCAAAAAAATAAAAAATAAAAAAAACAAGGAATACAAAAGAGCCATAAGAGTCCAGGGTACTGTTTTAGTGCCTTATTTCTGAGGATGGGAAGGACAATAAAAATAATGATGAGGAGGATAACTAATATTTATATAGTACTTCAAAACTTGGAGGTTGCTTTATATATCCACATACCCCCTCCAAAAAAAAAAAAAGAAAGAAATTGAACTCTAGAAAAAGAAAATGGGGTCAGCTTCATATACACAGACGAGAGTTTATAACCTGGAGGTGACACAATTTAGAGAGCACTAAGGTATTGATTCAAGGTGGCTGAAGAAAGGTCCTTTGGGGAAGTACTTTGGAGAAGACTTGGGAAAATGACAGATTCCACTGTCACCAACAAAGAAGCACCCAAGATAATGTTAGTAACTACCAACAAAGGGTGAGCTGGTGAATGTTGTCATTTGACTCTCTGAAACCCCATGACATAGTGTTAGGTTGAATTTGAATTACTAGTATTTCCCTTATCACCTTCTTAAGTTAGGCAATCAGCAAAATAATAAATCACGTCTTGCCAAAGCCTTGATAGTGTTTGCCAAACTGTGGCTCCCACTGAAAAATTGAACAATTAGCTCTCGTGAGCTGGCATGAGTTGGGCCCATGGTTCACACGCCCTTGCCACTGACCCATATTCCTACTTCCTCATCTCAAAAAAATCTTTATGAGAATAACCAATACACAAATTGAGGACATCTTTGATACCTTTGGTAAAGCATGGAAGTGGGGCAGGCTTTCATGAACAGTTTTCCACACTACATCACATCTTGGAGTCTTTCCTCTGAGACTACTTTCAATTTATCCTGTTTATATCTTAATTGTACACAGTTGTCTGAATGTCATCTCTCTATTAGACTGTGATTTCCTTGAGGCCTACTCTTGCCTTTTTTGGGGGGGAGGGTATTCCCAGGACTTAGCATAATGCCTAGCACATAGTAGACCCTTAATAAAGGCTAAGTTGACTGACTTTGCATCAAGCCTTTGAACATAGTGGAATTCCTTTAATCAGATGAAATTTTTTTTATTTTTGTCCATCTATTTTTAAAAAATTTATTTATTTAATTTATAATATTTTTCCATGGTTACATTTCATGTTCTTTCTCTCGCCTCCTCCTTCCCCACTCCCATAACCAATGAGCAATTCCACTGGGTTTTACGTGTGTCATTGATCAAGACCTACTTCCATATTATTAATATTTGCAATAAAGTGATTGTTTAGTCTACATCCCTGATCAAATCCCCATTGATCCAAGTGATCAAGCAGTTGTTTTTCTTCTGTGTTTCTATTCCCACAGTTCTTTCTCTGGATATGGATAGTGTTCTTTCTCATAAGTCCCTCAGAGTTGTGAGATGAAGTTAATTATAACAAACTTTTACGTAGCACTTAAAAGTTTGAAGAGTGCTTGGCATATTATATAATTTGATCCTATAACGACTCTATGAGGAAGGTGTCATTATTAGCCCCATTTACAGATGAGAAAATTGAATATAACAGTGGTTCCATGGCTTGCCAGTATCACACAGCTATTAAGTGCCTGAAGCAGGCTTTGGCCTGGGGGCTTCCTATTTCTATGTCAGTCAATAAATAAACATTTACTGGCATATGTGCCAGGCACTGGGTTAACAGTTGGGGTAACCAAAAAGGCAAAAGACAATTCTTGCTCTCAAGAAGTTCACAGTCTAATGAGAAGATAATATGTAAACAACTATATTCCAATAAGCTATAGATCAGATAAACTGGAAATCATGAACAGAGGTAAGGCACTAGAATTATAATTGACTGGGAAAGGCTTCCCTTTGGAAGTGGAACTTTACTTTGGATTTAAAGGAAGCCAGGAAGTGGGGATGAGTAGGGAGTATTCCTGGCATGGAAGACAGCCAGAGAAAATGTAGGGAGCCAAGAGATAAGTATCTTAATCAAGGAACAATAAGGCCAGTTTCACAGGATTGGAGTGTATGTGTGAGAGAGAGAGGGAGAGGGAAGGGGAGGGAGATGAGGAGAGAAAGTGAGACAGAGAGAGAGAGAGAGAGAGAGAGAGAGAGAGAGAGAGAGAGAGAGAGAGAGAGAGAGAGAGGCAGAGAGAGAATACACATGGGGAAATAAGGGAAAGTGTCTTCCTCTACAGGAACCTTTTGGTCCCAGAGTCAACTCCATGTGTAAGATCCACCAAATATAAGAAGACAGAATGCTGGGGGCTAAAGCTATGTAACCATAATGCTAAGGAAAGACTGTAGGAGTTGGAGTCAAGCGAGAACTTGGTTTCATTCTGTTTCTGATGCTTACACGGGTTTTGACTATGGTGATCTCAACTCAATTCTATTCAACTCAACTCAACTCAATCCATTACTAACCAAAATGCTGTAATTGAACTACTTTATTCTAGGTACTGTGCTGGCTGGCATTGGGGATATTAAAGCAGAAAAGCTTTACATTCTAGGAGAGGGAAATAATATGNGAGAGAGAGAGAGAGTGTGTGTGAACAGAGAGAGAGAGGGAGAGGGAAGGGAGAGAGAGAGAGAGGAGTATGGATATGTGTGTGTGTGTGAAAGAGAGGAGTGTGGATATGTGTATGAAAGAGAGAAACAGAGACAGAGTGAGAGAGAGAGAGAGAACAAATGGTGGAATCCTTAACAGTAAGAGGGAAGTTAGGAAGAGTAGGGTTTTGTTTTTGCTTTTTAAATTTTGTTTGCTTGTAGGGTTTTGGGGAAAATTATGAGTTCACTTTTAGACAAATAGTTTAAAATGTGTACAGGGCAGACAAATAAATGAGGAATTCTGTCCAGACTATAATATGCAGTTAGATAAACAGCTTAAATAAGCATTGAGGAAAACAAGTTGGATTTTTGAGGAGAAATTGTCCAGTTTTTATAATGACCTCACAGTTTTCCCTGACCTGACCCTGGATCTGACCTGCATGTCAAAAGATGGAGGATCCCGAGAGAGAGGGATGAGGAAAAAGTTTATTTTAGGTGTGACAATGTTGTGTATGAATTCATTAAAGCATAAGATAGTATGTTGGCCTAGGACACTACTTAATACTTGTGCAGCAACACAGGGGTCTCATAAAATAAGCCTGAATGGTAAATTGGAGCAGGTCTAAAGAGCATCTTCATTATCAGGCTAGTTTGTATTTTTATGCTAATCAATAGGAAGGAAAACCAGTAATTATTTACTCAATGGAGTCTCCACTAAGCTCTTGACCTACAAGGAATATATTTGATTATACCTTTTTAGAAGGCAGTGTGGGCACAGTGGCAAGACTTCAAGTAAAAGAACCCACCCTCAACAACAGATCCTCCCAGTACCTCTTTCCTAAAGCACAGATTTTAATGGTGTCACTCCCACACTCAATGAACCCCAATGGCTCCCTATTACCACTAGGATCAATGCCAGTCTTGTCTTGGGAGTCGACAAACTAGGCAGAAATTCCAAATATAAATTCTTCCTTTTGGCACTTAAAGTTCTTTTATTCCCAACCCCAAGCTACTGTCATAGCTTTGATACTCCTCTTCAGGCATACTCTGGGAAAGCCAAACAGACCTTCTCATTGTTCCTTACAGAGCCCTCTATCTCTCACCTTTACATTTTCACACTGGCTCTTTCTCATCTGTCTCTTAGAATTCCTAGGTTCTTTCAAGGCTCAGCTGAAGAACCACCTTTAACAGGAAGTCTTTCCTTGATCTCCCCAGCTGCTCATGCCTATCCCAAGACAAACACAATGTTTTCTGTGGCTAACTAAACTGAAAGCATGTCATGGGCAAGAATTGTCTATTTCCAGTACATGGGACACAATAGGTGTTTAATAAATGTTTCTTGCATGGTGGATTCTATGGCCTTACACAAGTCACTCTTTCTGTATTTCTTTCCTCTAAATTTAGAGTTGGATTCCTAAGACATCTCCCTGCTTAAATTCCATCTTCCCATCAATGCCATTTCCATCTCTCCCACATAGCCCTTACCTTTATGTCCACTGACTTATATTTGCTCTGGTATTCTACTCCTGTCCAGCACACTCTCTCTGGCACCTTCTAACCCAGATTCCTAATTTTCTTTGTGTCCTAAAGCCCCCCGACATAGAAGACCTCCTAATTATAAGATGAAATTTAGACTTGTGCTGGTGTCTTCCATCACTTGAGGGGCCTACATAAAGGCTGAATTATCATCGGTGTAGACAATTTCTGACATCCCATCCAATTCAGGCTCTGTTCACATTTGGAGGATTTCATATCTAAAAAAACAGAATGCCATGTTGTCTATATATGGGCAACCTTTGAATAAAATGTGGATACACATTTTTAGAACTCTCCAATTTTTCTGATTCCTCAAACTCACTTTTCTTCATGGTTATCCTTTCCTACTGATTGTAAGAAGCAACTTCACACCATTTTGTCTTACAATAGGTCATTCATCTCGCCAACCTGATCTATATAAATGGCCCACATTTGCCAGTTTTTCAATCTGTACAATAGTGTTTAACCCTACATATATTTTGTATGCATTGTGGTTGTCATATGTACATGTAATACATATTTATATGTATGGCTACAAATCTTATTTTCAAAAAGGGGCATTGCCTTGCCTCCTTTCAAAGTCATTGTGTCTACTTCAGTATGAGTTGGGAATTTGGGTTTCTGCTCTCAGCAGGTATTTATATTTCTAGCCTTCTATCTAACTAAGGAGCATGTTCCTGTTAGAAAAGTTGAATTGGGGAGAGTAGCAAGGTGGCTCAGTGGATTGAGTCAGGGCTAGAGATGGGAGGTCCTGGGTCCAAATCTGGCCTGGGACACACTTCCTAGGCAAGTCACTTAACACTCTTTGCCTAGCCCATATCATTCTTCTGCCTTCTCAGACAGAAGGTAAGGGATTAAAAAAAAAAGTTGAATTGGGTATTGGAGATGGGGGAAAAGTAGGTCAACTTTTTGTGCAAGAACTCTGGACAAATGACCTTGGGATTACTGCAGAGCCACTTTCATCATTTGGGACACATGAGCAACAAGCCCACTCTTTTTTCTGTCCCTTCAAGGGTACTTTGTGGATCAGAAAAGAAAAAACACATGGGCTACCTATAAACTGCCAATGACTCTAGCCTAAGTGATCAATAGATCAATGTCTGTGGTCCATCCACCATCACCCCACAGAGGCCAATATAGAAAGCAAAAATAAAGACACAAGGAATTGCAAAGTTACAAATTTATTGGTTTGGAAATAAATACAAATATCTCATTAAGAAACCTTTCTGGAAATACTTGGCATTCCTACTGTCCACCACTGGTTCTCAGTCACTTCTGCCTCCCTCACCAACTCTTCTGCCCAATGACCGTGTGAAGCCTCCGAAGCTCTGGCAAGTCAAGCAACATCACCCCAGGCAGGTCATCCTCTAAAAATATACTTTCTACCAACTCTGAAGTGCCTGGGTATCAAATGACCGGGCCCTACAGGCTGAATTACAATGATCAACATTCCAATAGGAAAATTCATAATTAGCTAAAAGCATAGGTCCATAAGCCAGCAGTTCACAAAAAAAAAACAACAAAAAACATCATAATCAGTTGTTCTGTTTGACAATGTTTTCTCCAAAAAGATGGAGGGGAGTTAATTGAAAAAAATGCAGGAATTTCGGAATCTTACATTTTACAGCTCCCATCACTCCCCCATCCCACCCCCACCCACAAGGGTTCTCTCTGCCTATCTTTTGACCAAAAGCCCTCTTTTCCGAAATGATTTCTAAACAAGTTAACAAGATTAAGCCAAAGTCAAAATGCACAGCTATCTTCTTATAGGTAACACCACCATTCTAACACTTATTTTTTACAATAGAATTGAGAGGTAAATTCTTTTGAAGATACAAGATTCCAGAGTGTTATTTATTTTTTCCCCCCAGGAAGGAATGGGGATGGAGGGGGAGTTGCTTTCTTTAGCCAAGCTGATGCTAGAATATTCCTTTATGGAATTGCAGAGGACTGCATTCTGATCAATGTGAAGAACCACAACAACTCTTCTTTCTTCTCCCCGGTTTTTAGGCATGGTTAGAGTACTACAACCATTAGGCACCTAGGCCACAGAAAGATTATGCACTATGACAACTCTTCCCCATTATTCATATAAATGAAATTAAAATCATAGATTCAGCTGGAAGGGGCTTGGAAGCATGAAACTGAAAAACAATGAGCCATCAGTGTTAGAAGGAACTTTAGAGATCATTATTTCACAGATGAGGAAACTGAGGGCCAGGGAGGAGAAACGCATGTCAGTTTGTATCATGAAACTCTTCCCCGTGAAATTGCCAAGGAATGAAGATTCCTTTTAAGGAAGGTGGGAATCAAAGAAAAAAGGAAGGTTTCTCACCATATTTTAAGGAAAGGTGTAGCAAGGCCAAAATCCCACAAACGTGAAAAAAGCCTGTCAATAACTTTCATCATGTTTAAAGCCTTATATTTACATTAACTATTTTGATCGAACGTTAATGGTCTCAGGAAGAAAATGGGTTTTATGCTTCAAAATTAAAAGGCTTATAAATGCACAATGTAATTTTAAAGTATCTACAGTTATGATAGTTTAAGTTTGCAAAAAAAAAAAAAACCAAAAAAAAACAAAAAAAACAAAAGCCCGCCAGTGTAAATGTGAGCTTTATCATTTTCCCTCATTAAAAAAAAAAAAAAGTCACCCACAATGCACTGGACAGTCCCTCCCTACATCCAAATAGTAGTGTTGCTTATTATTACAAACTGGGTCAGTTTTTCCTTTTTCTGCAAAGAAACAGTTACTAGACAGGCCTATACCTTTGACCAAAGGCTAATATAACTTGCTAATCAGGCCAGCCTAAAGGTTTGTTTTTTTACAAAGAGGTTCTTCTCTTCTATCTTTTTTGGGGGGCAAAATGCCTCTCTTCAAGACTGATGTGAGAGAACACAGCAGCGACCAGAACTTTGTGAACAATTTAATCAAGAGACCCCCCTCTAGTGACTTGCTTTAAATCGGTCCCCATCTTTCCACGCCCCCAACCCCTCCAACATTGAAATGACTCTCCCTCAATCCACCTCCCTCTGTTCTCACCAGAGCTCACCCTCAAAAATAAGCTTTGGATTAATACCAAGTTATGTGCAGTGTGATATAGGAGGGGTGGGATGTGGGGCTGGGGGAGGAGGGAAAGGAGGCAGCTACTTAAACCCGAGTTCAGATCAGAGCCAGGAGGGAGAAGCTGGACTCTGAGGGGCTCCCTCGTCTAACAGGAGACTTCCATGGACTTGAGCCCACTATTGTCCCCAGAGCTCCCAGAGTTGGGAGTGATCTCGAGGCGGGTATCTGTGTGGGAGCGGCTGCGGGTGCCCTCGCTAGTGTGCGAGCGGCTGCGGGTCCCCTCACTGGTGTGCGAGCGGCTGCGGTTCCCTTCCAAGGAGGTGACACTGGAGCCAGAGGCTGTGCGGGACCTCATAAGGCGCGTCATGCTGGCAGAGGGCACTGGGAAGAGAGAAGAGATTTAAGAGGGGCAATCATGGCAGGTTCTTACTAAAAAAAAAAACAAAACAAAAAAAAAAAAAAATCGATCCCTCTGGGCCAACTCTCCATGTTTTGCCAAAAAAGGATCAGAGGGGCAAGAAAGGAATTCTATCCTGTCACCAAACCCTTTAATAATTCTAGTGGCTCCTTATTGCCTCCAGGATCAAATATAAAATCCAGTTTGGTGTTCAAAGCCCTCCAGAACCTACCACCCACTTTCTAGGCTTTTTACATCTTGTTCTCCACCGTATATTCTTTGGATTGATGACACAGGTTTCCTTTGCCGTTCTATGAACAAGACTTTTCATTTTTTGGCTCTGCACACTTTCTCTGGCTGTTCCGAGGCTAGAATGCTTCAAATTCCCACTAAAACCTCAACTTCTACAAGCCCTTCCCTTTGATCATTACTTCCTATTTACCCTATCCATCGCCTGTCTGTAGATATTTCTCTACAAGCTGACTTTTCCTTTTGGTTGTGAGCTCCCAGGGTCTTTTTGACTTTGTAGCTCTAAGACCAGTCTCCTCACCCTACCAGTAAGAGTCAAATAGCCTACTAGTTGCATGGTAGGTACACAATTTTTATGCAAGGAACAAACAGATTAAATCAATCTGATGTGCAGACACATTGGGTGGCACATCCACTGCACAGTAGGGACATACACTGCCATATTTGTATGCACATTATTGGGATAAACCATTATTGGGGTTTCTGCCCTGTCCCCATGACCTCTTCCCTCCCTTTGGGATTAAGCAAAAAAGTGGGAATAAGTAGGTTCCAAGGCTTTGGCTTTTCCTTCTATCCATTCAAAACAGACAGCACCAAGACTCCCAAGAAAAAGCCTGGATACTCTGTGAAGGGCCTGACTCAGCTTTCTCTACTCCTCCCCAACCAAGAACATACATTTATATGGGGGAGAAAAAAAGAGGAAAGCCTAGACTTGGCACCAGTTCCAAGACAAATCAGCCCTGAGTCACACCCTGCAAGGTAAATAAATGTGAGACGCTTGGTGGGTCTCTCTGGTTACCTCACTGGCCAGCAAGTGCTGCTGGAGGTTTCAACAGGGGGTGAAAGAAGGGGAGAAGAGACCTGCACCCCAGGAGACAGAGCTCATGTCACACACAGCAGAATATGCACACGCAAACTTTTGAGAGTGATGGGAGAAGGGCTAAATACACAGAGTAATGGTGGCCTCTGTATAGGGTTGTTGGGAGGACCAGTGAGACAGAACTTGTATAGGGTTGCTTTGTAGACCTTAACATACTCTAGGAATGGACATTTTGTAACTGATAGCCATTATATACAAGGCATTCCATGAGGCTCGGTCTAGCTTTAAAGCATTAAGGCTTAAACTAGCTCTAAAACCATACTAGGACTTTTGGGACATCTGTATCCATAGATATGCATACGCCATCACACGCATATATATATAGGTGTGTGTCATCTAGACATGGGCACCTCTAAAAGTACAAAGATAACTATAATGCCATCTCTTCCCTCAGAGCTTTCAGGGGAACAGGAAGAATATAATATCGGGGAGTTTATAATATAAAGCAGTCTTGTTAATAAATGCTCAAATATCCTCTTTCCACCAAAAATAAAAATAAAAAAATAAAGTCATGCCTTCCCTTGAATCTATAACTCCCCCCACAAGCTCTTTTAACTCTCCTCTACCCCCTTCACAAAAAATCCAACCAAAAAAGTGCTATCTCTGAGGTTTCCAAGAAGGCAGGGGATTGGACTGGTTGACCTCTGACATCCCTTTCATCACAAGATTCTACAGAATGTGGCCCATGACTAGCCACCACTGCCACAGACCTAAATAGAGCATCCAGGAAATCATTGCATCCTTCTTAGGCATGAGCCTACATTTCAGAACTGGCCCACGGATATGTTTGTTCTGGCTGAAGAACAAACTTTAGCCTCAGTGGGGAAGAGAGAGTGGCAAATTCATACGTTTTGCTTCTGTTTACGTTCTTTTTTCAAATCAAATCGTTAAACGAAGGCCTTCTGCCTCATAATGAATGGGTCAAAAGCAAATAATCAGAGATTCTATTTTTATGACACTTGATGGTTTTCAAAGCACTTTTATATATTCTTTCTGGCATGTTATACCAGAAAAATAAATATTTTCATTACTTCAGGGCTTAAAGCCAGGCAATCAGTCTGAAACACTTACCCCTGAGAAGAGAAACCTTAGCCAATACATAATTCATGAGTCTGATTCTTCCCTCCTAGAAAGGTTACCCAGGGTTAAAGCTTTGGTTATTTTTCAGTTGTTTCAGACACTTCGTGACCCCATCTGGGGTTTTCTTGGCAGAGACTCTGGGGTAGTTTGCCATTTCCTTCTCCAGCTAGTTTTACAGATGAGGAAACTGAGGCAAATAGAGTTTAGACAACTAATAAATGTCTGAGGCCAGATTTGAACTCAGGAGGATGAGCCTCCCTGATTCCAGGCCCAGTGTCCTAACCTTGCTGTCCTGTCTTTAGTCTTAAGACAAATGGACCATAGGAGAGAATGTATTAAATGGGCATCACATGGCTGAGATGTGTTGGAATGGAGAATTGCATGTGGAAAAAGGAGAACTGTCTCTCACGGCACAGGCAAGTTCATCTGACCTTCCTAACCTACACCCCGAGAATAGAGATAAATTTGTACTATCTGCCTCACAGGAATGTTGGGAAGATCATCTTTTTATCACAAATAGCAAAAAGTGCTATAGAAATAGGAGTTACCCGTGTAAAATCTTATCAATGGTTCCCTGTCTCAAGGAGGAAAAGAGGGAGAGAATTTTGAATTTAAAAAACTGAATGTTAAAAACTGTTTTTCCTAGAATTGGAAAAAAAATGTTTGCTGTAAGAGCAAGGTACTCTACATTATCCAACAGGTAAGACTGCGGACTTCACCATGGCATGGTGCCACGAATGGCCCAATTCTACTCAAATGTATTATTTCAGAAAGTAGGCAATGGTTTTAGAAGGTTCTGTGCCAGCAATGATCGATAGGGAAGTGTGTTTTGCATGATGATACAAATATAATCCAGATCAAACTGTTTATCATCTCTGAGGGAGGAGGGAAGAGAAAGAAGGAGACAATTTAGATGTTGAAAATTGTTATGACATGTAATTGGGAAAATAAAATATCTCTGAATAAAAAATAAGGTCTGTACATGAGTTACTTGTTTACAAAAAAAAATCTCACTGAAAGGACAATCCTGCCTGACAAAACTTGATAATGTAGTATTAATGGGACAGCTAAGGCCAAGGAGGTTGGAATCCCCACCAAGGACAGCCTTGCACATCTTTTTGACCATTCTGGGATAGCTATAAGCAAGCAGAGATGAGCAAACTAAGTCCCTCTGCTTTAGGGCATTTCCAAACTCAAACCTAAGGGCCGCTGGCCTTCCTCCCTGCTCCCCAAAGCTAGATGAGAGATGCTCAGACCCTTTTTCTGCTTTGGGGAACAAGCAGAGCATATACTTACTGTATCCCATTCCCTGCACAAAGTACTTGAAAGCCTCTGCAAGCTTGGCTGGCTGCAAGAGAGATGAGGAAAAAAAGAAAGCTTTGGTCAGTCGGGTCACTTCCCCAACCTAGAAACTGAAGTCCTGAGCCTCTCCTGGGCCTAATGGTTCCTGGGAATTGGTGGTATAAAATGTAAAAGTGGAGGGAAATGAGGGGAAGAGGGTCTTATTGGTGCCTTTTCTCAAACCCCAGGGAGTAAGATCTACAGGAGGCTCCATGTTGGGTACCCTATAAGTCTCTGCAACAGTGAATGGCTGTCCTAGGATAAACAGCAAATTCCAAAGGTAAGTGGCAGCCCAGGATAATGAATAAGATGATGGATCTGAATTCAGAAAGATTAATGCAAGTCCTGCCTCAGTCAGAGGCTAGTTGGGCAAATCATGTATATGTAGACTATTTGGGCCTTAGTTTCCTTTTCTGTAAAAAGAAGGGTTTGGATGGCCTCCAAGGTCCCTTCCAGAACTAAAATGTACAATACTATATGATCCATAATGGTGGCTCCTGCTAAGCCATTTCCCCTTTCTGAGGCTCAGTTTCTCCAACTGTAGAATGAACTGAATAGAAGATTCCTAAGGGGCAGTCCAGCTCTGCTTGACCTTCTTTGGACTCTGTCCCCCAGCCTCTCTCCACATTTCAACATAAGAGATTTTAAGGAGTGTGGCAAATTTCTGAAGCAAATTCATTCCTTTTCTTCCTTGCCACCCCAACGTTTTCATTGTCTTTAAAATGCCAATACAATTTAATTTAGGGAAATTACACAACAAATTGTGTATAATTACACAATAAAATGCTATGGAGAAGTATTTGTTTTAGGGACTTAGGGCATGAAATCAAATATTTGATTATATCTCTTTCCCCTTTCAAACAATAGAGCTGGTTATCCCTTGCCACCCAGAACCGTGAGGGCTTAAGGGCAACTCTTCACAAGGACACCCGTGGGCAGGCTGCATTAGAAACTTGCCAACGTGGGTAACTGGTAGGTATTAACATGTCTGGCAGCTTAGGCCTAAGCAGGTTTCTGTTTACAAAACCATCTGTTCCTTTTGGGGTTTGGCAAGCCAAACCGTCTTCTAGGTACTCCCATCTCTCAAAATGAAACTTCAAAGAAGATGAATCACGTAAAGGACATGAGGGCTGTTTCTTGGGAGTGAGGGTTTTTTTAAGTGAAAAATAAGTAAAAATGAGGTGCAGGATAATTAATAGTGTAGAAATGCAGAACTTGGGGTGGAAGGGATCTCCATTTTTATGGAGTTATTTTCTTATCGTTAGAATGAAAGCATTAGACTAGATTTTAGATGGAGAAGAAGGGAGGGAGGTCAAGCCAACAAGCAGTTATTGAGTGTCTTCTATATTTGGGGTACTATAAGTAGAAAGAAAATAAAGAAAAAATGGGACAACGGGTGGAGAAAGAAGATGGGGTAGAAGAATGAAAGCAGGAGATGAGGAGGAAATGAAAGAGGAGAATGTGGGACTGGGGAAGAGAGTGGGAAGGTGAGGAAGAGGAGAAAAAAAGGAAAGTTGACATTAGGGATGAGATTAATGAAAAACAGTTTCACTAAATGAGTTAAAAAATCATTTTGTGCTGGTGGAGAGCTCTCCCTGGTATTCCTTGTGTGTTGTGAAAATGCTGAGGGCATTTACAATGGCTAAGGGCTTAAATGCTGAACAACCAACAAACTATGGGGGACAAAGGGGTGGTGGAAGAAGGGGAAAAGTGGGCAGAATTGTTGCAAAACTATTCTCTAGAACATGGCCTGATGATTTTCTAAAGCTATAGCATTTTCTAAAGCTATAGCTAAAGCTGTAGGCAGCAAGATCCCACTTCCCAGTTTTGCAATGTTCACTAAATAAAATAGTACTGTTTTAGAGCATCAATTATAATCAAATGTTACCTGAGAAATTTGTGGCAGGCCTCCACAGTCTGCCATCTAGAAAGAGAAAAAAAAATTCAGGATGGGGGGGAAAAACAAAGCATTAAAACTCTACAGAATTCTATAGGAAACCCCAGAAGTCCCAGAAGCCAGACAGGCCAGAAAAGGGATACCTGTGTGGTCCTCTCTCTATCTGCACCCCAACTGGTCATCAGTCTGCCTGACCCACTACTTACTACCTTCAAAGCTGCCCTTTTTAGATAGCGCTAATCAAAGGAAGCTTTTCCTCAATTTGATGCCCCTTAAAACTTCCATCCATTGCAATCCAGGGTCTGTCTCCCTTCTTCACCTCATTGTCTTCAAATCTAGTTTTCAGGGCAACTAGATGGATAGAGTCAGCTAGGTGGATAGAGTCAGACCTGGATTCAAATATAGCCTCAGACACTTCCTAGCTGTGTGTTCCTGGTTAAGTCACTTAACCCTGATTGCCTAGCTTTGGCCACCCTTGCATTCTAGAACTGATACTAAGACAGATGATAAGGTTTATTTGTCTTTTAAATCTAGTTTGATAATAAAGTTTATTTGTTTATCTTTTAAATCTAGTTTTTTCTTCAAAACCTCCTTCATAAGGCTTTTCTGTCAACCATCAGTTTCTTCTCCATTCCCTGGAAATCACCTTGAATTGACATTTTGCATATAATTGTAAGCATGAATGTTATTTTTACTGAAGTGAACATGAGCTTTCTGATGGTAGGTGCTATCTCCTTTTTGTCTGTTTCCTTCGTGCCTAGTAAAGTCCCACAGAAAGTACTTAATAAATGCTAGATGGAGTGGTGGGAGAATACTAGGGCTGGAATTAGGAAAACTAAACTTTGTGAGTTTAAATCTGGCCTCAGACACTTAGCTGTGTGACCTAGGCAAGTCACTTAAACTAGCTTGCCTCTGTTTCCTTATCTGTAAAATGAGCTGGAGAAGGAAATGGCAAACTATTCCTATTATTTTTGGCCAAGAAAATCCCAAATAGGGTCCCAAAGAATCTGATATGACTGAAAACAACTGAACAACAACAGAACTGATAAATCCAGCATTAGAAAAACAGCTTTGTTCTAGAAGCAGCTCATCCTGATACCCTTCAGTGCTAGTGCCCTCCTTCTCCCGATTACTTCCAGTCATTCCTAGCTGTCAGCAAGCTCTCTCCCTTAGAAGACTGAGCTTATAAGAGCAATGGATATCTTTCACCTTTCTTTGTATCTACAGCTCTTAGCACAGTGCCTGGCACTTAAGAAAACCTTGATTGTGTCTGACCAGGGCAAATATATATAACTATAAAATGCTTCTCTTTCTGACTTTATAGGGTTGTTGAATGGGCAAAATGTGATAAAAGACATAAAAACACTTGAGGGCAAAGGGGAATAACATCACACTAGGCAGAGAAGCCTTCTGAAATAACAAAGAACACTTGACTAGATAGAAGTCATGAGACAGAGGAGTTTGAGTCTTGGCTCCTCCACCTGCTTTAAATAATAATAACAATCCTTACTTTTTCTCTTAAAACATGTTGGTTCCAAGGCAAGAAGAGCAGTAAGGGCTAGGAAATTGGAGTTAAGGGAATTGCTTAGTCACACAGCTAGGAATTAAGATAGGCTAGATTTGAACCCAGGACTTCTCATCTCCAGGTCTTGCACTATTATCCACTAAGCCACCTAGCTGCCCCTATTTCTAAAAGTGAATCTTTAGAGAGAAATTTGTGCTTGTTGTGGATTGTCCCATCCTTGCTCTCAAAGAGACCTGTCTAGATCAATTTGGTTCAACATACTAATGTGCCAGGCCTGTGACAAGGACTAATCACTGATAGATGGCTATTGAGAGTGAATAAATGAACTTCTTAAAACTAAAATTCTGCTGGAGTATAGAGGTTAGAGTATAGATTAAAGGAAAACTAGCTTAAAAATCAAGCATCTTGTCTCAGTTGTCTCCAACAGTCAGTGGGACCACCATCTTGCCCTCTCTGGGGTTTGTAAACAAGACGACCTCTTGGAATTTCAGCATTGGAAAGCTCCTAACTTAGGGCTCCCTGGTCCTTCCCTCCTTGAGCAAGCTCAAAGACTTCTTGAGAGAGGAAAGGAGGAAGAAGGTGACCTATGGGAACTCCTCTCTCTTCTCATGCAATCAGCCCCTTCCCAAGCCCAGGTAAGAAGAAACAAGAGTCTGATGATTCCTCCTGCCTCCCAATAGGGACCCACTAGAAACTCCAAGGAAACACATTATTTATCACCAATTCATTGTGTAACATCTGTTATGAAGCAATAGCAAACTAAATCCACCAGCCCTTGGTCAGCTCTTAACCTGGCCTCGGGCTAGCTTTTAAAATCCATTATAGAATACATTCCCAAACAGACAGTCTGCAGAGCCTTGGCTGGACTCCAGGAGCTGGGCTTGCCCTTCAATGAATGGCCTTGAGAGTCAAAGGCTCTCTGGCTCTTGGCTTGGGGGCCAGTAGGTGTCCCTCTCTATGGAAGGCGCCCTGAACAAATAGCAACCTCTCCTGAGTTGGGCTGGTTTGGATGGGTCATGTACTGTATTCTGTGTGTCCATCTCCATGGAGATAAATCATATAGGGCTGTTGGGAGAAAGCACTTGTAATCCTGAAAGAACATTTAGAGATTATTATTCTCTCTCTCTCCTGTCACCAAGGACATATATGTATTTTAGAAGGGAAGTCATGCATTGAGACAATCCAAGTTGATATCCTGAAAGGAGTAACAAATGAAAAAAAAATTCATTACATTCTTACAATGTGGCAGGTAGGTGGTACAATGGACAGAGTACCAGGGCTGCAGTCAGGAAGACTCAAATCTGACTTCAGACATTTTCTAGCTGTGTGACCCTGGGCAGGTCACTTTACACTATTTGCCTCAGTTTCCTCATCAGTTAAAAAAAACAGGAGAAAGAAATGGCAAAACACTCCAGTATCTTTGCTAAGAAAACCCCAAATGGGGCACCAAGAGTCAGACAGGACTAAAATAACTCACAACAAATGTGCTAAGCCCTGGGGATATGAATATGTTGGCGAGGCAGTTTTTCTTTGCCCTCTAAGAACTTACTGCCTAATTTGAAGTAGCTAGGTAGCAAAGTGGATAGGTTTAGAGGCAGGAAGAGCTGACCTCTGGGCAAATCACGGAAACAGTTTTGCCTCAGTTTCCCCATTTATAAAATGGGAATAAAAATGACACCTCTTGTTGTCAGGATCAAATGAGATAATAATCAAAAAGCACATAGAAGGGGCACATAATAGTAGCTACTATTAGCAGTCATTCAAGAGGATTACCTAGTAAAGGGGAGTTCAAAGAAAGAAGAAATATGCCTTCCCATAAAGTGGCCTTTTTCTGTGAAAAAGATATGAAAGAGCATGGACCAAAAATGAGAAGGCATGGTGGCCATGAGCACTGGTACATGACTGAAGATTCACTGAACAAGGTCATTCTTATTGGAATGCATGCTCCTTACAGGCAAGGATTGCTTTAGTTTTGTCTTTCTATATCCTCAAGACCTGATACAGTCCTTGGCATAATGTGTGTGGATTGAATGATTGCCAACAGCACTCTATTATTCTTTAATCTAGACTTGGGCTCAATCTCCTTGGGATTCCCTAGAGAATTTGCATTTATCTAACAAATTAATCTAGTACTCTTTCTTCTACCCTCTCCACATCTAACTCTGGATTGCACTAACAGTATGATTAGAAATTCTCTAAAGTCCTGAAACTGTCTCACTCTGGAGTACCCATCCATCATGTTGGTCCCCTTTACCCACTAGTGATTTCCTTCCTGCAGACTACATTTTGGGGACAGGTCCAGTCCCTTCTCTTCCTGGCTGTTTCTGACTCTGGGGCCATGGCTCCCCAACTCTCCACCCAGACTTTATCAGCTCCCTTTTATATATGGTTTTGGGCAAGAAATATCTTTTTTCCTCATGCAGGAATATATTACACGTGTGAAAAGAAATAAAAGCTTCCTACCTGTCTTCCTTTTCCTCCCTCCCCCACCTCCCAATGTCCATTCATTTGCCAAGTTACCTTTAGAAGGGTGGTCTTGGTTGGATCCAGTTTAGAGTTGCACTCCACCTGTGAAACACAGAAGGATAGAGTTATCTTTGCTTTCCTAGAGACTTCACTCCTACAGCCACAGCTTTAAAAAAAGAAAATCTAAATTCATGTCCTCAGTTTCTTTCCAAACATACTGGGTGGGACAACAGGGCCAGGGCTAGAGTTGAGAGGATGTGGTTCAAATTTGCCCTTGGATGTTTCCTGACTGTGTGACCCCAGGCAAATCACTAACCCCAATTGCCTAGCCTTTACTGCTCTTCTGCCTTAAAATCAATACTTAGTATTGATTCTTAGACAGAAAGGAGGGGTTAAAAAATTTAATATATATGGCAAATTATTTCCCACTTCTGGGCTTCATACCTAAAATGAAGTGAACTAAGTAGAATCCCCTTCATCTCTAAAATTCTACAGAATTATCAACTTGAGAATTAGAAAGGATAATTTTTCACTTTTTTATTTGGGTATGTATTTGGGTTTTATAAGATTATTCTCTTACAAAAATGAATAATATGGAAATATGTTTTGCATGATAATATCTGTATAATAATGGAGAATGAATTGCTTGTCAGCTCCAGGAAGGGGAGACAATTTGGATCACAAAACTTATGTGGAAATGTAGTGGCAAAAATATTAAAAACTGAAAAAAAAGATTGGAAAGAATGTTAGAAACGCCTAGGTCAAATCCTACCCCCACCCGATGTTGGGGACTCTTCTATAAGAATCCCTACAAATTGTTATATAGTCTCTCTATAAACAGCTTAAGTGACAGGGAGATCACTTTCCAGAGCAGACCATAAGGCTTCCACATACCTACTTATGATGAAATTTCCATTTGTAGAGGCAAAATCTACCTTCCTTATAACGTTTATCTACCAGTTTTGGTTCTGCACTCTGAAACCACACAAAAACAAACCTACTTCTTTTTCCTTTTTCTCAATGATACCCATTTCACAGACTTTCTGAATTGGAAGAGATCCAAGAGTCACCTGAAAAGGTTATTTCCCCCCTTCAACATCCCTAACAAATGGTTGGCCAGACTCATATCCCATCTAATTTTTGCTTTTAGTCCTCTAGGCTAAACATTCCTTCCAACATTTACAGTTCTTCAGCTGTTCCAAATGGTACCTATTATTCTGAGTGTCTGCCTCTGGAAGTGATCCAATCTGTCAGTGTTGTTCCTAAAACAGAGGATCCTGAACTCCACATGATACACTTCACCATCATCTGAGCAGTTCAGACGCTTTCCACCTCTCATTCTAGCCACCACCTTTTTGTTAATAAAATCTGAGATCACAATGGCTTTTGTAGTAGCTGCAAAAGGTCAAAAGTCATTTATTAAGTCCCTTATTATGTGCCAAGCACTAGGGATACAAAGACAGAGAAGAATCAATTCCTATTCTCAGGGAGATTGGAGGGTTTTTTAGCAAAAACAACCCATCTTTGCCCCCAACTTCAATCTTTCCCATGAAAATGGAAGGATCCAGGACTAGCTCAACAACCTTCAATTCTGTCCCTGGCCACATACTACTTAGACAATCTTCTCTTTAAATTTGTTTTTCCACCCAACCTACCTACTCCCCACATCAGAATCCTAGTAGAGTCTGAGAAATTGAACCCCACCTACTGGGCATCCTTCATAATCACCATTTTCTCAATTGACCTGGCAAAAGGGTCAAGCCTCCCTGGCTCTGGCTGTGCCACCCAAAAGTTCAGCAAGCCACTAGGAGGCCCAAGATGCAAAGTGGCAAATGCACTCAAAAAAACCAACTGATAAAAAGCAGCCAGGAAGATGCAGAGGAAAGAGACAAAGGGCCCTGTTGCCAGGCAACAGAAGCCTTGAGAGGAAGGGCCATCCCTGTCAAACAGGGCAGTAAACAAAGATGCCAGCTGGTTTTCTGAGTTAAGGCTGAGATGACATTTAGGTGAAGTCACTCAGAAGCCTGGTGGGGGTGGCATGAGGGAGCGGGTATCAGGGGCAGACTGGATGAGCAGTCCCAGATGGATAGCTAAAAGGAACGAGACTACTTTAATAGCCAAACTCAAGATTTTGGCTCTTTATCCAACCACCCTGGATAGGGGGTAGCTGGCAGAGTTCTGTGGCTTTAATGACTGCCAAAAGATGACACATACTGTGGGACCCGCCTTGGAGCAATTAAAAAATAACCAAACCTCCAAAACAACCTTGGAAAGGAGCAGAGGACCCTGGGCAGAGCTACCTAGAAGAAGGGCAGAATTTGCTCTCTCCTAGAGATTGGCCAAACCCCAACTATCAATGAATATTTTATTCATCAAATGCAGGAGAAGAGTAAGAGAACCTGGCAGGAGCCCAAGATTCCGAGTCAGAGGACCCAAGTTCAAACCTCAGCTCTGCCACTTCATGTAACACAGAATCTCAGACCTGGAATTATGACAACAAAGTGGGCATGCTAGGCTTTAACCTCCAAAGGGGGAAGAACCTATGACCTAAATTATTTAACACCAGTATGTTATTTCCCTGGCTGTCCCCCAATGTTTAGAATGCTCACTCCCTCCTCTCTTTGCCTGCTGGCTTCAAGTCCCAGCTAAAATCCCACCTGCTATAGGAAGCCTTTTCTAATTCCCCTTAAAGCTAGCCCCTTCCCTTGGCTGATTCTCTCCATTTATCTACTATAGTATATCTTGTTGATACGTAGTTGTTTGCATGTTGTCTCCCCAGCTAGGATATTAGCTCAAAATTGTTATTGCATGTAATTAGGAAAATAAAATCTTAGAAAAGAGAAGTTAACTCCTTGAGGTCAGGAGAGACTGTTTTGGCTTTCTTTGAATCCTTAGGGTTTAGCCCAGTGCCTGATGCACTAAATAAATACTTGTTGGCTTGACTGGTACATCGTAGATCTTTTAAAAATTCTTATTGAACAACTCTCGGGGTTCCTTCAACCATTCTTTATTTGGGGCCCATTCCCCTTTCACCAGGGCATGAGCACATCATACTCTCATTTTTCATATTCTGACTCTGGGCCTCCATTTTCTCATCTCTAAAAACAAGGAAGATGAATTCAGTGAACTCTAGAATCTATGATCTTGCAGGGTTCCCCAAAGTTGGTCATTAAAATTCTAGCCCTTTATCAGAGAGGGGAAGAAGGAGAGGCTTTTTTGCTCCTTGGAGCTTTTGTAAGCAATCTGAGCTATATTATATGTTATTCACAGAATCTCTGCTATAAAGGGTCACAGAGACCAGCCCTCTTATTGTGTTGCCCCTTCTTAGAGAGACAGCTTCCTCGACAGCAGGCATCCCAGCCGGCCCCTACGTAAAACACCTTCAGTGACATCCACCACACGCTCTCCGGAGCTGGCCAATTCTGCATGGGGCTGTTCCAATCACTAGAGAGTATTTCCTCATGCTGGGTCCAAATCTGCCTCCCTAAAACTCCCACCCACAATGCAAAAGCAAACAGAATGGGGAGAATAATTTACATTTTAACCACAATTATGTAATGGAAAACAAGATTTAAAAAACCTCAATGCAATGATCTATGTGATTTCAGAGGATGGCTGGCAAAGCACATATGCTGCCTCTTGGCAGAGAAGTAGGTGGTGGACTACATGAGTAGACTGAGGCATACTCCAGCATTTATGGACAATGTGTCGATTTGTTAACTTATTCCTTTGTTACAAGGGAAAGAGGAGACTGTCACTAGGACACATGACAAGAGTGACTTTTTAAAAGAACCATACTTTTTGTCTTATATCAATTCTGTGAGACAGAAAAGCAGTAAGAGATAGGCATTGAGGGTTAAATGACTTGCCCAGGGTCACACACGGCTAGGAATGTCTGAGGTCACATTTGGACCCAAGACCTCTTAGCTCTAGGTCTGGGACTCTATCCACTGAAATGGGTACTTTTTTTTTTAAAGCATCAATAAAATAGTCTTTCAAATAATCCTATTTTTCCCTCAGGAATCAAACAGATTAAATCTACTCTTCAAATACAAATTCAAATATACCCTCTAAGTAGTATTTTTCCCCTTTAGATTAAGCAACCTTTGTTTCTTGCACTCCCCTCCTCACTGTGCAAGATTTCTAATTCCTTCGCTCTCTTGTCTAACCTCTCTAGGCTTATCCATGCCCAGGCTCTACCGGAACTCATCACAATACTCCAGGAGTGGTCTAATAAGGGCAAAGGCCAATGGGATTCTCACCTCCCTCTTTACAGACACTGTCTCTCTCTCTCTGGTCTAGGGCTTATAAAAGGAAAGAGGAAAAAATACTTAAGAGGACAATATGAAGTGGCTTAGTTAATTTTTTTTAAATAGTGGCACATTACACCTACTCCTTCTTCATCTTCCAGATCTTTCCAACACTCCAGATGCTAACACTCTTACTTTATAGTAGTGCTGTAATTACAGAAAACTGAGTATTACATACCACAGCATCCACCGCAGGTGAATTGTCTCCAACCACTAACAATGCAGGGCACCTAGGTATGATCGGAGAGAAGGAAATAAAGTCAGTCTGAAGGGCCAGCAGTAAGAAACACCAGACTCCTCTCCTTGTATATTCTATTTCTCCTTACAAGCCGACCTCATTTCCTCTTTACCACCATTCCTTCAAATGCTTATTGTTCTCTTTTTCTCTTCACCCTCTTCTGCCCGTCAAAATCTACTCCTAGAAAAAGTACATTTAGCAATCTTTTACATTTTACCATGAATATAAGGTTCAGTGGACTTTAGCAGGAACATCTTCATTTTGAGTTTTCTAATAATGGAATATGAGGTTTTGTCTTAAGAGAAAGTGAATCTACTAGGTCTATAACCTAGAGATCAAAGAAAGATAAAAACAAAAAACTCAAAAGAGATTTTTTAAATGTATAAAATATATGTATTGTATATGTATATATATATACACATATATATATAATTTCTACAAAAAATATTTATAGCAGCTCTTTCTCTTTGTGGTGGCAAACAACTGGAAAATGAAGGGATGCCTTTCATTTGGTGAATGGTGGAATAAGCTGTGGTCTACAATTGTGATGGAATACTATTGTGCTGAAAATGAATGATGAGCAAGATGGGAAGATTTATATGAATTGATGCAGAGAGTACAATGAGCAGAACCAGGAGAACACTGTACACAATAACAGCAATATTCTAACAGTGATCAACTCTGACAGGCTCAGCTATTCTAATCAATACAATCCAAGTCAACTTCTGAAGGACTCGTGATGAAAAATACTATCGATCTCAGAGAGAACAGATGCAGTCTGAATGCAGATCAAATCATACTTATGCTTCCTTTGTTTTTTCTTTTCTTTCTTTCTTGTCTGTTCTTTTTTGCAATATAACCAATGTAGTAATATGCTTTATATGACTGTATGTGTATAATCTACTATTTCAAAGTGCTTACCTTCCTTATCAAGGAAAGGGAAGGGGGGGGAGAGAGAGAATTATAGAACTCAAAAATTATGAAAAATAAATGTTAAAAAAAAGAGGAAGTAGATTTAACATATTCAAATCTGGAAGCAGGGTCTTCTGGGCAACCCCATAAAAATATACCAAGTAGGCAACTAAGTTTAAGTTCAGCCCACTACCTATGTGTACAGAAGGAATTAATACTGCCCTGGTGGGCACTGTTCTGTTCTCCTCGATTAGGATTAGCTTCAGAAAAAGCCAGCTTTATCCTATACCATCTTGGCAGGTTGGACTTTGGGTTATATATGAAACTACATAGTTCATTCTCCATCTATCTGACTTGATTTGTTGGGGAGCTACTGTTTCAGGGACTGGTCCTAGAAAAAGGGAAAACCCAGCAAAAAAGGGACTCAAGATACCCATCAAAGAAAGCTGTATGATTGTGGCTGCCATGATATTTGGCCAAGTCATTACATCTGCACACTGGGAAGAAAACTAGATCATAAGTCGGAAGATCTAATAATGCTAACACTAAGCTTCTCTATTCAGCTATCATTTTTGGCTTCAAAGTTTACAAAGTGCTCTGCAAATGTTATTTCATTTTATCCTCATAATAACCCTATGAGGCAGGTGCTATTAATATCCCCATTTTACAGATGAAGAAACTGAGCCCCAGGGTCACACAGCTAATAAGTGTTGTGAGGCAGGATCTGAACTTGGACCTTCCCGACTCTGTGTTCAGTGTCCTAACCTTTGTATCACCTAAAAAGTTCTGTCACTTTCTGTTATGACCCCGAGGGGATGATTTCCCTCCTCGGGGCTACTTTTCTCAATAATAAAATGGACAGAACAGAAAATTTATGTATAAAGAGGTTTACAATGTCATTTTGAAAGGGAGATCAGGAATTCTGGGCAAGGCTCAGTCTGCAAACAGACATAAGAAAGATAGCCACTTACTGTAGAGTAACAGCATTGGTTCCTGGGAGAGGACGCTCAATTTCTAGATCCCGGCGACTGTGGAAATAAGCCAAAGTAATTAATAGATGCTGCCTCCCTGGGGCAGAAAAAAGATCAATGGCATCAAGGACCTGGGAGCCAACATCCTCCTCCCTCACCTTTTAGGATGACCCACCCTACTCAATATGCCACACACGAATCAACTTGGGGGTCAGGGGGTACCAGATCCCAGAGCCTTCTTGGCTCCACTAAACTATGTGGAAACATGTCTGGGGAAAGTCAAAGGTTGCCAAGAGACCAAAGGTATGGATGCTTCCTAGGAAAGCAAGAAGAATTATTTCCTAGCTGCTTCACTCAACCTTTTTTGAGGAGCAAATACTTCCCATCCTTAAAGCTGTGATAGCTTTGGATGAAGGGTAGGAGCAAAAATTAAAGATGATATTGGTTGTGAAGTTCTATCTATACAGAATGAGGAGAGGGAGGCTGATGCCCATGATGCTCGTCCCTTTCCTACTGCAAAGCCAACTTAGACCAAAAGGGTGGGGATAAGGAAGTAATGACCATTTTGAACATCTGATAAGCAAATTTCAGGTCATAGGCTTCAATGTCCCCAAAGGGCGAGACTAAGAAGATATCTAAGGTCTTTTCCCAGCTCTAAAATTCTCTGTTCTAAAAAGTGCCTTCTGAATCTGACATTTATTCATAACATTCTAAGATCCCTACTATCTCTAACTTTCTAGGTTCAAAGGTCCTTTTCAACATTGAGTCTGTTCTGAGATGGCTCTTAGTGCTAAATAATATCCTATACCCAAAGGGTCCTTCTAATTCTAACACTGTAAATCCTAACATTTTATATTCACAGGCATCTCCCTTCTCCAACATTCCAGAGTCTAACATTCAATGTCCTGTTTATTAGGTCTTTTCCATCTCAACGGTAAATTCTCAGGTCTTTTAGCTCCACCAGGGTAGGATCTAACATTTTATATTCAATCTCTTTGAGCTCCCACATTCTAGGTTCTAACCTCTCCTGTTCATATTTCTCTTGAAGCTTTAAAATTTTAGGTTCTAACATTCTCTTCCAGCTCCACTATTCAAAGTTTAAGATTCTAGGACCATTGGTCTTTCTTTTCTGGATCAAACATTCTAGGTTCTAATATTTTGTATTTACACCTCTCTTCCAGTTCCAATATTCCAGATTCTAACCTTCTCTGTCTAAAGTAGGACACACTTAACAGGGAGTCTTACAGCTTCAACCTTGTAGGTTCTACCATGTTATATTCATAGGTCTCTTCTAATTCAGTCTCTTCTAGCTCTTAATATTCCATGGCTCAAAGATTTACCATTAAATCTACTTACTCCAGGGTATGAAAAGCAAGTATTTTCTAAGGCCTTTTATATCCTACTTTGCCTTGGGCACACTGCAAATACTGAATAAATCTGTCCGATGAATAAGAGATCAATCCCAACAACAAGAACAGGTAGATATAATCCTATATATTTAGAGCTGTTTGGAACCTCAAGGCACATCAGGTACTACTACCTTTTTATTTTCTAATGAGAAAACTGAAGACCAATGAGAGGAAATGACTTAGTCCAGATCACAAAGTCAGTTTACCTGTTGTAGGAATTAATGAAGAGATGGAGATTGCTTGGGTTCATGTCATTGATGATATGATGGCGGTAGGTATGTACCACCTCTATGTTGTTCTGCATTTCTTCCTGTAATTAAGAGAAGGGAATGAGTGAAAAGAAAAATAGTGGAGTTCTTCTTCTAACAGGCAATACCAACAGGAAAAATGGGAATGGAAAGCCACAATCAAGTTTGGCGCAGATAGGAAAAGGTGCCACGGCAGAGTTTGCCTGAGATTTTAAAATGGTGGTCAAAGTGGAATGGGTGCTAGATTTGAAGTCAGAATCCCTGGAAAAGTCACTGTGCCTCTAAGTGTTGGCTTCCTTATCTGTAAAATGGGTATAACAATATCCTTAACAATGACTTCCCTAGTGGAATCTGGGGAAGAAAGCATTTTGTAAACATTAAGGGACTATGTTGGAGCTGGAAGAGACTTTGGGCACCATCCAGTCCAAATTCCAGGCCCAGAAAAGGAAAGTGATACAAACAATTATAGACAGATTCAGGGATAGCCTTCAGAGCTCTTGGTCCCTGGTTCAGTCCTCTTTCCATTGTACTCAACTCTGCCTTCCTGCTTGAAAGCCAACAGCACCACTGGAGCATGACGCTTTTAAGTAACCGAGTAGGGGGCAGGGGAGGAGCATTCCAATCCACGCTAAGATTAACCCCAAACTGGCACAAACCCAGTTTCTCCCTTGTTTTTTCTTGTTGATGTTGGGATTGGGCCATTCACTGGTCAAACAACAGCTCAGAAGAGCATCCCTTTGGATTGGGGGGCCCCTAGGGATATCCGGGCATGGGGTTGGAAGTATTATACTTAATCAGGAACATCCAGGGCTAGAGAAGGGGAAGGCAGAGACACTCATCATACTGAGCTAGTGCTGTTGTCAAAATAGAATCTGGGATTACTTAAGAAGGGAAAAAAGGTCAAACAACTACAAAAACCACTAGAAGAATTAGCCTGTGAGTAATCCTCTGGCTATTTTAGATTGAAACCAAGTGGCAGAAATTGGTAGCCAAGGAGCAAGCTGTCCTACCTCATGTATGCAGGGACCTCTCGGCTCATAGAGTTTGGATAAATGGGCTCATATTATGATTGACAGCCAACAACAAGGCTTCATAACCTGAGATACATCTGCAAGACTTTGCCAACAATCAAAGCTTCCCCACAACAGAATGGGCTGGCTCAGAAAAGTAGTGAGGTCCCTGTCAATGGAGATTCTGAAAGAGAATCTGGATGACCACTAAAATCATGTGGGATGTGTAGCCTGGTGAGAAACAAGATCACTTGTCAAGCATGTGGTCAAGGGATGACTGATTAGGCAGAGATGACTTCTGAGGTCCCTTCCAAATAAAATTTTATGGTTCTTCTTCAAAGAAATGTATGCTTTCAGGTAGAAGTTTTCTAGATCTCTGAAAATCCAAATTCTATGAACCCTAAAAGAGGCTTCTATTCCCCTAGTCAATCAAAAATTAAGAGATGAGTTGCTTTCAATGAGATATAAATACAGCTACCAATGTTGGTACTCAAGAAGGGGGGAGAAAAGGGATTCTCCCTCTTCACCCTCAAAATATAAAACCTGAGTGATGTGAGAATTTATTTTCACATACTGTATTAATTCTATATTAGGGAGAATTTCTGAATCAGGTTTTGGGTCTGGCTCCGTCCAGTCTATACATTTTTGCATTCTCTTAGGAATGTAGTCCTTTCACAGATTCTGGTTAAAAGGAAGGTTTTGTAATGGTTCTTTTCTGGCATACATGACCTGTCTACCTGTGGAGGGGAGGAAGAGAGGATAGCTTGATGGATTCACCTCTTAATTCACTATCCACCAATTAGAAATATCTTGGGATATTCAAGAGAAGGGCTGAATAACAAGTTCCTCAGAATTATTTATTAAGCTGCCTGACCCAGCTTCCAGGTCCCTGGTTGTTCAAACGGGCCATGGAGGTCTCTGTCTCTTTTATCAGTTATAATGCTGGCCTAACAAATAAACAGATATGATCAATAAACTTAAATTCTTACCCAAAAATTCAATCTAGAGATAATTGTAATCCTAACAGCAAGGTCTCAATAACCAGCTAAAATTCTAAACTATCACTTTACTGACAAAATAATTTGCTAATCAGTATTAAAACTCATACCTTCTATCTTAAAATAGATACTAAGCATTGGTTCCAAAGCAAAAAGTATCTATAAGTGCTAAGCAACTGAGATTAAGAAATTTGCTTGGGGTCACAGAGCTAAGAAGTGTCTGAGGCCATTATTTGAATCCAGGAACTCTCTTCTGCAGGGTCTGGCTCTCCATCACTATGGACATGGGGATCCACAGGAATGGAATAGCGCACATAATGTATGCACAGTTTCTTTCGGGCTATTGATAGGGGATTTTTTTGGTTCTCTCTTTAAAAAAATCATTATCTAAGAAGTAGCTCTCTGGGAGGACTGAAGAGGGACATAGTGGGGAAATCTAGGTGTCTAAAAAGATATCAATAAAGATCTACATAAAAAACAAACAAAAATAGGTGTGAGAAGGCTGACACTTACACTTGAAAGTCACACCTATGAGCCAGCATCTGTAGAAATATAGCTTACTCCTGGGGTGGTTACCCTCCTGAAGTCTACTTGGGGCATAATCATACTTCTTGGATATAAGGGAGAGATGAACATTCTCCTTGGACCCCAAAGGACCTGGGCTGGAGTCACACTTTCTCTGCATGTGGCTGCTGGGTTCTGAGAGGTGTGATTTGTCCTCTGGCAGATGTGGACCTGGAGATCAGGGTTGGGGTTGGGTCCTACTATTTTAAGATTTGACCAAATGACTCACCTTCCCAAACAGATGAGACACCACCATATCAGGAAGAGCCTGGGTCCACCCAGAGATCTAAATGGGATAAATCAAATCAAAAACAACAAAATGACAAGAAAGCCAAGTCACTGGACTGTTTGAACCCTCTGACTCAGTGATCATGAAGGTCATAAAGGGTTGTTTTTGGCAAAACAGTCATAACACTCTCTATGGCAGAAAAAAACTGGAAATAAAGGGGAAGACCTATTGAGGGGGAAATAACCTCACAGTTTGTAGAATGTGAATGTGATAGAATGCTCTCATTCTGTTTTTTTAAAAAACAATGACTAAAAGGAATTCTGGGCAACATATATGAATGGATAGACAATGACAAAAGAAACCAAGAGAATTAATTGTACACAATGGTTAACATAAACAAAAACAACGCCAAAAAAGCTGCTAAACTCAAACTAACAACAATGCACAATCTCGATCCCCTCCCCTTGGTAGTGGTGGGCAACTATAAGTATAATATGTTGTTTAACCTATTGCATGTGGCCATTTGTCAGTTGGGTTTTACCTAACTTTTTTCTTTATTACAAAAGAGGACTGATTCTAAAGTGGAAGGAGTGGTTACTGGGAAATGGTGTTGTGTAAAAAGAAGTTGAAATAAAACTTTTTTAAAAGGGGAGAAAGGATGTATTAGAAACTCAAGAGGAAACTTAAACCAAGTGGCTGTAACCCAAGACCACTATCAAAATAATGATATGTACTAAGATTCTTAGCTTTTCTCTCAAACCTCTTGAGGGATTCAAGTCCCTGATCTTATCTAATCTAGAGTTTTGGAGTTGTCACTTTAGGCATTATTTAGTCCAACTCCCTTTTTCATTTTATTTATTATTTTATTTATTTATTTAAACACTTAATAAATTAGTATTTATTTAAACATTTATTTTCTGTCTTAGTATTGATTCTAAGACAGAAGAGGGGCAAAAGTTAGACAATCAAGGTTAAGTGACTTGGCCAGGATCACACAGCTATCTGAATTAGAGAGAGAAGTCTCTGAGGGGCTATGAAGCATCCCCAAACTAATTAAGTTGCAGGGTTCTTTCCGCTACACAATACTGGACTGGAATTTAAATCAGCCTGACCCACTGTGAAAGGTCAGGTTGACGGGGGTCCACAGTCACAGTGATGTAATTCCCGAGGCCATCCTATTCAATCCCTTCCTGAACACCAACCAACTCTCCAATATTCCCAAGTCATTCTACTTCCAGCCCCTGCACTGTGTGCATGAGTGGGGAGAGGGAGAGCACGGATGAACTCAGGGTCGCAGTCGTGTTAAGCCTTCGCCTGTGAGATGACTTCACTGCCTTCATGTCACTTGATAGCCACCCCAAATTTGGCAAAAACACATTTTCAAAATGAAAAATCAGAACTCCTCCCAGACTGAAAGGCTGTGCTTGTATATCCCATTTCATCTGGAACAATTTATTCTCTCCTTGGCAAAGATGAGAGATCCTTCCAAAAAAATATTTTTTTTAAACCAATAAATGTCTAGCTAAGAGTTGCACGGGTCAGTGCCGGCCCAGAGGGCCCCTTGTTGCCTCGGGAAGGGGCCAGTCTCATAGATCGATGCTGTCTGAGGCTATTCCCACCCACATTTTCAGAGAGCTCCCAGCTCAGGGGCGGCACAGGCCAAGGAAAATGCTTTTTTGCAGGAATAAAACAGAGCTCGAGGCGCTGCTTCCTATCAGGGTAGAATGCAGCTCCCCGCCTGCAGATCCCCTTACAGAAAATACACCCACGTTTCCAAAGCCATGTTTCTTTACCTTGGTCGCTGCCCAGTCCATCCACCCTTCAGCGCAAGGGTTCACATTGATGAGGACAAGTCCTTCCACCATCTCTGGGTGGTTTAGCTACAATGGAAGGCAATCTAGTCAGTCAAGCAGAATCATTGATTTATAGCTGGAAGAGACACACATTTAAAGGCTAAAAGACCCAAATTTCGAATCCCTGCTCTGTTAACTATGGTTACTGCCTGTATAACATTGAAGTCACCTCTCTAGACCTATTTTCTCATCTGAAAAAAATCAGGATAGTTTATCTGATCTTTTTCTTCTATTTATGAATTATTTTTTATTTCTATTTATAAATCATAAATTTATATTTATAAATTATAAATATGCCATATTTATAATTATCATTACAAAATATAAATTATAAACCCTTCTATTTATAAAGCCTACAATCTCATTTACCATACAGTCACCAAGGCTAGGTATTACTTTCCCTTTTCATTACATTCTATTTATTGCCTAGCCAAACAATGGCAGAACGTTAGAGCTGGAAGGCAATCTCAGTGGCCATCCGAACCACCTCATACCCCAAATGAACCCTCACTCAATCACAGCTAGCCAGCTTTAGTTTGAAGATGTCCAAATGAGGGGGCATTCACAGCCTCCCATGGAAGCCTAAAAGCAGACTCTTGGCAGCTTCCACCTGTTACTGCTCCTGAATAGGAATGCTAAGAAGAGATCCTAGATATAGACTGTTCATCTTTCTTCTTTTCTACTTTAGCCTATAAACTCAACCCCCACAAAAAACAGTCATTTAGCTCAATATGGAGCCCACAGACCTGCTCTTACTGGACTCAAATTCTTTTCAAATGTAAGTACTGGAAATTGAGCAGGGAACCCAGAAATTTTGCTTGCCAAAGCTTGGCTTTGGCAAGCAAAATTTCTGGGTTCCCTGCTCAATTGCATTTCATTTCTGGGTTCCCTGCTCAAATGCATTTCATCTTTAAACAAGATTCAGTTGTTACAGAAAAAAAAGTCACCCCGCCCACTGGAAGTGGGGCATGACAGGATAACAGTCTAGCTGTGGTCTAATGTCACTGAATGAGCTCAAATTCTTCAGAGAGGCCAGGAGACTTACAGCAAACCGAGTTAAGACGTAGGCTCCAGCTCCAGTTCCCATTCCAATCACGCTTTTCAGTCTGGGGGAAGGAAAAAAGTGCCCCCCAAGAGAGTGAGAACACCAACTGTTAAATGGGACTCAGAAACCCACCCATAATCAAAGCCCCGTTTCTGCTCCAGTTACCTGCCCCCTTCTGATGAGGTCAGATTTATTTCGAGTTGACAGCTAGCTCAACAGCCACAATGACGTGCTATCAAAATAGCAAAACCCTCTCCTCGCCCCCCAAACAAACCACTGCTTTGTAGCCAGACGGGGGAGCATGACCTCTCCATCGTGACGGCTTCCTGCATGCCCTTCTTTCCCTGCCTCCCAAGTCTCTAAAAGCCAGTCTCTGATATTTACTGGAATGACTATCACAACATAGCATCTGCCCATTCGGGAAACTTGGACTTTGCCCTTGCCAGCTTTCCTATCTTTTTTTTCCCTTTTTTAAGAAAGGATTGTGACAGAAACTTGGCATATTCAAAGTCATTGCCAATGAGAAAAAGGAACACGGCACTCAGATATGCAGGATAGGGAAGCAGGAAAAAAATAGATGCAGAGACAGCTCTTCCTGCACAGCATTTCTTTAGGATGTAAAATAACAGGAGAGGAGAAAAGTAAATTAGGAGGGCAGAAACACCAAGGGATTTCCACTCAAAGGGCAAATATGCAGAAGGTCCTGGGTGAAGGTTGTACATCAGAGAGAGTTCCTTTAAGTCTTTTCTGTTCTTCTAGTCTATCTGTTTTGTAACGGCTTCATATCCATTCCTATTGAGTCTTGAATCAGGTCTTTCGATATTTTTTTTTTTTTTTTTGCTTTGCCCTCCTCCCTTTCTACTCCTCTTGCCCTGGCAGGTCGCAATGCCTAACGCAAAGCAGGCACTTCATTTTGGTTAATTGACTGGACACCTCCTACTTTCTATATCCTCCACTCCTATGCTCTGAGGTGGCTGGCCCCAAAGGAACTTACCCAAACTGTTGGAGAATTCCAGGAATCATTTCAGCCAGCTGATCCATAGAGGGATACATGTACCTGTGGAAAGAATTAGCGTGCGTGCTCTAATCACAAAGCCCAGGCACCCAGATTCACCCCACTTGGACTCAGTTTTCTCACTCATAAAATTAAAGTCTCCTATACCTCTAAGTCTTTGATCCTGATCTTAATTATCTGCAAGCAGAACCAGAAGAAATGAAGAAATCAAAGCCTTTCCTCCAAAGCTAGCATCCATCAGAGTGGACCTTGGCCATATAGAGTCTGGGATATAAGTCTTAGCTCCGCTAATGAAGTTTTCCCTTATATTCTACAAAATTCATCGCTCTATCAATTGTGTTCTTGCCTTTTGGAGTTAAGTAGTTCTTTGGATGGGATAGGACTTTTATTATATGTTAATTTAATTAAAACCTAGAGGTTAATGTAAAAGCTAAAAAGACAAAAAAAAATCTTAGGCTGTGGCATGTCTAGAATAGTGGCTCTCAAAACTTTTTTGGGCTTAGAACACATTTATATTCTTAAAATTGAGGATCTCTCTGAAGAGTTTTTGTTTTATGTGTATTACTTCTATACATACCATACTAGAAATTAAAACAGCGTTATCATAGAATTATCATGAAAACAGTTACTAGTGGGGCAGCTAGGTAGCTTTGTGGATAAAGAGCCTGACTTCAAATCTGACCTCAGGCAGTTTCTAGCTGTGACACCCTGGGCAAGTCACTTAACTCAAATTGCCTGGCCCTTGCTGCTCTTCTGCCTTGGTAATCAGTAATGATTCTAAGACAGAAGATGAGGGTTTAAGGGGGGGAAAAAGTTACTTTCAAGGATTCCTAGGAATTCAAGAATCAAATTTTAAGACCCACTGGTCTACAGAAAAAGAGTTCTGCTAGCCACCTTGGTCACAAATATTGGTGTGCTATATTTAGCAGGATGAGAAAATTAGTCAGCTCCAAACACCACAGAATGATGAACTGAGGGAAGAATTATTTAAATCATTGAAGTTCCCTTATTTGGTAAGAAGATTAGATTTGTTCTACTTAATCCCCAAAGGCAAGAACAGAACTGATAGAGCAATGAATTTTGTAGAATAGAAGGGAAAACTTCTTGACAATTAAAACTACCCAAGAAAAGAACAGGCTGGATACCACAGAAGGGATGTCCTACTTAGGCTTAGAAGCTGGGCTAAATGACATCTGAGGTCTTCTCCACCTCTACAGTTCTACAACTACAATTTTCTAACCAATATGACTGTGGTCACCTGTAAATCTGCCTCTGAGTTATGACCTTGGTAAGGCAGAGCAAATATTTTTATTCCCATTTATAGATGGGGAAACTGAAGATCAGAGATGATAAGGGACTAGTCTGATGTTACAAGACTAGTAAGTACATGAACTGGAATTCAAATAAGGTCTTCTGACCAAATCTCATATGAGAATATGAGAAAGATCTCCATACCAAGGAAAGGTATTATTATTATTATTATTATCCCTTATAGATGAAGATTGAAACTCAAGAGCAAAAAGTGATTTGCCCAAGATAATGAAGCCATGTCTCAATATCCCTGATTCTCAGATTATGAAAAAAATGTATTCTTTAAAATAGCACCAAAGAAGGAACCCCAGAATTCCATGAGACAGCAATATGGCCCCCCAAACTTTCAAAGAAGTCTTCTGAGTTGAAAAGCCACTGAAATGGGCAATCCAAATGGTTCTATCATCCCAAAGGTGGATTTACTGACCACTCATTACTTTAACAGCTGTTTAATAATTAACTAAGCCATTGCTTTTTGAATAGGCTTTTCATTTCACTTACTTGGCCAGTGAGGGTCCCTCCCTCTCTATCTCTTTAGGAGTAAAGGAATAAATGCCCATTTTTAATAATATCGGAAACTCATTTTTAATTCCTAAGTTTAACTAAGCTCCTCCCACCCTACCAATATTACTTTTTGATCATTTAATTAGAAAGAGGCTGGAAAAAGAAGGGCCTTCCTTCCAAGAGATCAGTCTCAAAAAGTGGAGAGCTTCCCCAACGACCTGCCTGGCAGACTGAAAAACTGAAAAGGTGTTATGAGCCTGTGGCAGGGAAAGATCATGCTGTTTCAAGCCCCAAGGATTTTGTTTATAATTAAACCACAGGAGGGAAACACTCAGTGTGGTAGAATGGAAAGCCCACTCTATTAAAAAGAATCTCTTTGTGCCAAAAGGGTCAGGAAACGGGTTCTGATCCTAGCCCTGCCACTAATGAACTAGCCTTATGGCATTTAGACAAGTCAGTTTCCCTTCTCTGGGCTGCAATCTCCTTATACAAATTCAAAAAGTTTTTCTAAGTGTATACTATGTGCCAGACACCATTAGGTGTTGGGATACAGGCACCAAACATCCCTGTCCTCAAGGAACTTTTATTCTATTTCCAGAAGAAGATGAGACAAATACCCAAATCTGAAAATACAAAATGTATTCAAAAGAAAAAGAAATCTCAAGGAAGAGGGATGCAAAAAAACCAAAAAAATAAAAAAAACAAGGGAATCAGAGAAGCCCCCAAGGAGTAGAAAACTTATGGTTGAGTCTGGAAGGGCCTTTAGGAATCATTTAACATGAAATTGGGGGGATGAACACAGGGAAATCCTCTTGGCATCTTTTCCAGCTCTGGCAATCCAAGAGGGCTGAGATGAGGAGCCCTCTTTGAGCCTACTGGAAGCAGCTGCTAGTAGCATCCTTTCTCACCACTTCCTCTCTAGGCACCCCACATCACACAGACCATGAATTGTCAGAAGGGGAACCTAAGAAACAGCCATTAATACAGTCACCTGCCCTTAATGGAAGGGCAGTCCTGGTTCTAACCAATAAATTCTGTACCTTGGACATTACTACACTATTTGGGTCTCAACAACTTTTTTGTATATAAATTCTGTGTGTTTATGGCTTAAAAAAGGACTCCTCCAGCTCTAAGCTCATCAATCTAACCCTAGCATTTTACAAATGATGGTAATAATAGCTAACATTTATAATAGTGTGCTCATTACATAGCAGGCACTGTGCTAAGTGCTTTGCAATGATTATCTCACTTGATATTCCTAATAACCCTGGAGGGAGATGCTATTTTTCTCTCCCCATTTTACATCTACGGAAACTGAGGCTGAAGTCAAGTGATTTATCTAGAGTCACTCTGCTAGTAAGTATCTGAGGTTACATTTGAACTCAGGTCTTCCCAAAACCAGGTGCAGCACTCTAATCATCTCTGAACCACCAAAGTGTCCCAAATGAGAAAAAAGAAACAGAAATCCAAAGATGACTTTAATCTCTCTCTTTTCAAACTCATTCCCTTAATTTCTCCCCCTCTTCTTTCTTTACCCTACATCTAACACAGTACACATTGGAAAGGATCTGAAGTTAAGAGAATATGAGTCCCCAAGGCAATTAGGTGGTTTGATGGATTCAAAGTCAGGCCTAAAGATGGGGGAGATTCCAAGTTCAAATATGGTCTCAAGACACTTCTTGGCTATGTGACCCTAGGAACATCACTCAACCTCCATTGCCCAGCCCTTGAACTAATACATGTTAATGGTTTTGAGAGAGAGAGAGAGAGAGAGAGAGAGAGAATGAATGTGAACTCTAGGCGTGGCCATTTGACTTGGAAAGATTCTTTGCTCTCTCTTGGCCTCAGTTTCCCTATTAAGCAAACCAAAGGATTGCAATGGAAAGATCAGCCAATGTCATTTTAATCTCAAAATATATGACCCTAAGACTTAACATATTTCCAAATCTTACTCAGGCCATTCTCTCAATCCCCTCACATTAACTGAAGAAATTACAAATCTGGAATCAAAGAATGTCCATCCTTCAACCACTTACCCCACCGGAAAGGATGCTGCTCCATCCTGCTGCCCAGGGGCATCCACGTGGCAGACAGCAAAATGCTGAGTGATCTCCTGCATGTCCTCTGAATTGAAGAGAGGGTTGTAACAGGTTTTGTCTGTAGGATGGAAAGAGAAAAGGGGAGGAGAGATCAAATGAATTTATGTTATCAGAGGGGTGCTTTTCTTCTTGTTCACACTGAGTAAAATGAGTCTATGAGATATACACATATTCCCTTTTTATTCATTCCCCCACCTATAATCTATAACAACTGAATCACAGAAATCAAAGTCAAGGGGAAAGAAGGTCTTAGAAATAATCCAATCCAGGCCCTACTTGAATCATTTTACAAAATCTCTAGAACTGGGAACATGCACACCCTCTTAGCACATAGTAGGTGCTTCTAAAATGTCCATTTTATGCATTCCTAATGGCTTTATTTGAAGGGAATTCACCACCTGAAAGCAGTTTGTTCAAATGCTGGACAATTCCAATTATTAGGAAATCCTTTCTTGAATTCAGCCAAAATCTGCCTTCAAAATTCTAAAGCTTTCAACTAACCATACCCAGTCTGCACCCTCAAGTCAATATCTAATCCCTCTTCCAAATGGCATCACTAAGATATTAAGTAGGATTTTACTACTGATATTCTCTCATTTAGTCCTCACAACTCAGGAAGTAAATATTCCATTTACAGATGGGGAAACCGTGGCTGAGAGAAATTATAAGGGACTTGCTGGGGTCATACAGCGAGTATCTAATACGGGACTTGAGTCCTCCAACCCCAGGATCCTATCTATTGCCCCCTGGTATTGGAAGGCCAAGACCCTCCATGTTTCTTCATCTTCCAGTTCAGCAGGCAACAGGTTTGGAAACTATGCTCAAATCCCACCTGGGGCACTTATCCAAGGGGCAAATCCTATCTGTCACAGTTAGTTCAAATCTGGCCTCAGACACTTCCTAGCTGGGTGATGCCCCCTGAGCAAGTCATTCAAACCCCCATTGTCTAGCCCTACCACTCTTCTGCCTTGGAGCCAATGAACAGTATTGATTCTAAGAATCAAGAAGGAAAAGGTTTAAAATATAAAAAGAAGTCATGTTAGGCAGAAGGAAGCTCAAGCAGATGGAAAGGCTTTGAAGATGGCCCCAAGAACAGACTGTGCTTCTATGTTTGGAGATTCAGCCTCAGTGAGAAGAAGTCCACTCATCAGAAGGACAGCCATCTGAGAATGATGTATTTTTTTTTTAATTTTCTCTCCAACCACACTAAAGCTCAAGAGGGTTGTGGTCCAAAATGGTGTAAAGAGAACCCATACCAAAGAAATCGCTAATCCCAGAAGTATGATAATTCACTTAATGAGAATATTCCATTTCCCACTGCCAGGTTCTGGCATACAAGGCCTTCACAAATTACTTTTCTAACATCTATATCTTACTACCTTTCTCACATACCGATTGTTTCCCCAACTCCTTCCTGCCCCCTTGACCTCTCCTTCCCATCATTCCCATAAATCTACGCCTTTTGAAAGCTTAACAATCCTAAAAAATAAGTGCCACCCCTTCCTTGAAGCCTTTCCTGATTCTCTAACCCAAGAGACCACCCAACTCTAGCTTCCAAGGGTTCCAGGAAGAGATATCTTGAGCTCTGTGAGCTTGGAGAGGGAAAAAATCACATCTTTATTAACACTTCCTTTAAATATTTTTTTTAAACATCATTCTGAGCAGAGGGTCTAGCTTTACCAGACTGGGCTCCATGGCACAAAATGGGTAGTAAGAACCCCCACTGTAACCAGAAATTATAGATGCCTATTGTGCGCCCCCTTATATCAGCAACTTGTAGACTAGGGTTTGGGGGCCTGTGTCTGTAGTATGGTGTAACAGGGGCAACTAGGCAGATCAGTGCACAGAACAACAGGCTTAGAATCACTCATATTCTTGATTTCAAATCTGGCCTCAGACACTAACTTAACCCTCTGCCTCAGTTTCCACATGTGTAAAATGAACTGGAGAAGGAAATGGGGAGCCACTTTCGTGCCTGTCAAGAACACAGGGTGACAAAGAGTCATAAATGATTGAAATGGGTGAACAACAGAACTGATTAACCTAGCATTTGAAAATAACAAACCACTTCAGTATCTTTGCCAAGAAAAGAGGTCAGTCATGTCTGAAACAAGTGAATAACAAATGGTATAATGGAAAAAAGGCTCAATTTGGTTTATCATCCCAGTTCAGCTTTCATGTTTGCTAGATGGTCCTTAAGCTCAAATTTCTTTGGACTTCATTTTCCTCATTTCTGAGATGGGGATAGTTGTATTGCCCCAATAAGATTACTGTGTGGCAACAATGAAGGTTAGTTAAAGCAACATCACAAATGGCGATTATTATTTTAATATTAATAAGTTATCTATTGAGCTGCATTGGAACACCAGCAGAGGACAGAGGGTTTATTGTACTCCCAATATGGCGACCATGAAGGATGAAACAGACAATTCAATACAGAATACCAGGAATTCTAAGCCACACCATCTGTGGCACTGCTATTCTAAGAAGATCAGATTTAGAAAGAAGGCTCGGCAGCAGAGTAAACACCGAGACTTCCTCTTATTCCACTCTCCTTAGTGAGGAGGTACACATGAATAAGAAAGAGTCCTCAGATTCTCACAATCACAGCATCTCTCAAAGTTGGAAGGGCCCTCAGAGGTCATCTAATCTGACCCCCCGAAAGAATATGAAGAAGCCCTACCCTCCCCCTTTACAACATCTCTGACCATCTTGTGGACAAGCTCTAGTTAAAAAAAAATGGTGTTCTTGATATCAAGCCCAATCTGCCTCCTTGCAACTCTAAACCCACTATTCCAAGATCAAGAAAAATAACAAAATTAATCTTTCTTCCCCAAAACAGCCCTTTAAAAAATCTGAAAGCAGGCATAATGCTTTCATTTTACCTCTTTTTCTCTAAACTAAATATCCTCAGTTTCTTTTACTGATTTTCAGGACAGGATCTCCAGTCCCCCTCATCATTCTGATTGCCCTCTCTAGCTCATCAGTATCCTTCCTAAAGATCAGTGCTCAGAGAGAAATAAAGACATTCAACAGGATCATAGGATTTACAGTCAGAGTGAACCCTAAGGAGGGTTAGTTGTTCATTTTATAGATAAGAAATTTGAGACTCATGGTGTAGCAAGAAACATAAACTAGGGGGCAGCTAGGTGGCTCAGTGGATTGAGAGAGCCAGGCCTAGAGACGGGAAGTCCTAGGTTCAAATCTGGCCTCAGAGACTCCCTAGCTGTGTGACCCTGGGCAAGTCACTTGACCCCCATTGCCTAGCCCTTACCACTCTTCTGCCTTGGAGCCAATACACAGTATTATCTCCAAGACTGAAGGTAAGGGTTTTAAAAAAAAAGGCAAGAAAAAGAAACAAACTAAAACTGTTAAATTAAAACTATCTCCAGAGATTGAATTTGAAGTAAGAAGATAAATGTATTATTAGATCAGCTTTATTGGTTAGGCCAGCTTCACAACTGCTATTTAAGTGAGAGGACTGTCTCCATGCTCTCAAAACCAGAGGCGACCTGAGCTAGATCAGGAAGCCTAATTAATAAAGATTTTTAGGAGCTCATCAATCAGCTCCCTCCCCTTGACCTTCTCAAGACATCTTTGATTGGTGATAAAAGAGTTGGTCCATCAACCTATCCACCTCTCCCCATCCCCACAGGTGGTCAGGTCAGATAGATAACGCTAGAAAAGAATCCTTGTCTCCTCTTCATTAACCAAATTCTGTTAAAAAGGAAGACTTTTCCTTGGGATTGCCAAGGACAAAGAAAATACAAAAAGCAGCAGACTGGATAGGATCTCTGACCCAGATCCCAGACACAGGAATACACAGTAATTCTCCCTAGTATATAGGAATGAATATAGTATATGAAAAATAAATTCTCACAACTCAAACCTCTTAATGGATACCAAATCAATGGCTTCCCCCTACCCTCCCATATCCCACTGCCTCTCCTATGGCTTGCTCTCACCAAAGCAGCTGATCACCTCTCAACACAGCCTAACATCTTTTCTGTTCTCTAAGAGACTGGCTGGGCAACTTACGATTCATGCCAATGTCATGATACGTGAGGATGACCGGACGGTTTCCTTTCGGGGTTCCACATACAGTGACATGGACAGAACCATGTAAAGTCTCAATGTCCTGTTCCTGTGGGAAGAAGAACACATAAAATACTTTTCACTAAGAGTTCATGTGTCTCCACTTACTCCTGAACCAGGCAGTTTGGGCTGCTGTTAGCTGAGTCCTAAAAAACACTTCCACATTCTTTGCCCACACAAAGAACAAATAGAAATCTATTCTCTACCCAAGGGACTCAGTTTTTCTCACTGTGCAAAATGGCAACAATTGTGATCAATGCCATGTATCCCACCCAGTTGAGTCACCCACAATCTTCTGGTGTCATTCTTTAGATTGTCCTGCCTTTCCGGCCAGAGCTTTATCTCAGAACCAGTCTTGGGTCTTACTTCAATCACAGGATCATAGATCTAGCGCTGGGAAAGATGTTAGGGTCAGCTAGTCAAGTCCCCTCATTTTACAGATAAGGACACTAAGGCTCAGAAAGGTGAACTGATTCCCTCTTCATCTTCACCTCTCTCTGGGATCCTTGGTTTCCCTCGAAGTTCAATGCAAGCACCATTTTTCCCATGAGGTCTTCCTTGCCTTCTCTTAGCAGTTATTGGAACCCCCCCCCCATTTCTTTGTATTTATTTGGTATAATGAGAATGTATGTATGTATGTGCATGTGTGCACCTTGAAGACAAGGATTGTTTCATTTTTATCTCTGAATGCCAGATATTTAATACAAACTTCCTGAATGATTCATTGCTCAAAGTCACATAGGTGACTGCATAGTCGAGCTATAAGCCTAAGTCTTTCCATTTTAGATTCAACACTGTTTACCATGCCATGTTGGGGACTATATCTCATGTGTTCTGAAAATAAATCCACTATTCATTCGGCCATACCATACTGCCTTGTACCATCATCATCACCATCAGTAACTATTTTGGGTTTTTAATCTCAGATTGCTCGGTCAAAATAGCCATTTCTACCATATCAATTGTACCAATGTTACATCTTCCTGATCCTTGTGATTATCAGGGTCAGGTTGACTATCCTTCTTCCCTAAACTATGTTCTTCTTCCTTTATTAGTAAATCAGACTTACTATTTGCTAGATACAAAAACAGGCAAACACATGGGTCCCTTTTCAAATCTGGCCTCAGACACTTCCTAGCTGGGTGACCCTGGGAAAGTCACTTAACCCCACTACCTAGTCCTTATTGCTCTTCAGTCTCAGAACCAATACACACTGTTGATTCTAAGAGAGAAGGAATGGTCCTTGCCCTCCTGGAGCTTACATTCAAAGAGGGGAAACAGAATACCAGTAACTATGGACAATACAAGGTAAGTAGAGTACATTGGAGGTCACTGAGAGAGAAGGCACTGGCTTAACTGATTGATCAGGCAGCCACCTATGGGCGACACATCACCCAAGTTACACTGTCAATTTCTAGGCTGGGCCCAGCACACCCTGTCATGGTTCTGAGCCAGATGCTGGCACAATGAGCCCAGTGTTGGACCATGATATTCTCCATTGTTTCCTGACTTCCAAGAACCCTCCCTCCTGCAGATGTGTAGGATATCTCCATCCAAAAATAGAACATAAGGCCACACTAAAGAGCATTTTTAACTCTGGAGGGTTTGGTTCCAACCTTTGTAAGAAAAACCAAAATGTGGCTTAGTTTCTTAACTTTACAATGGGGATGTCAGACTAGATGATCACTAAAGTCCTCTTCTGATTCTAACTCAATTTAATTCCAACATTTATTAAGCATATACTATGAGTAGTAAATGCCCTGGGCCAGATGCTGGGGCTAAAGAAACCCAAAAAAATGTTCCTTTTCCTCAAACTTAATTTATTGTGTGAAGGGGAGGGACTTAACAATATGTACACAAGTGAGTTACTATGAAGAAAGGACAGCAAGGTGGCTCAGTGGATTGAGAGCCAGGCCTAGAAACAGTAGGTTCTGGGTTCAAATCTGGCCTCAAACACTTCCTGACAGTGTGACCCTGGGCAAGTCACTTAACCTCCATTGCCTAGCCCTTACCACTCCTCTGCCTTGGAACCAATATTTAGTATTGACTCTAAGACAGAAGATAAGGATTTAAAAATTAAAAAGAGGAAGGCAATACGAGAAAAGATTTCCCTTAGGAGACTGAATTTAACCTAAGAAGGTTGAAAAGGGGACTGTATTCTAAACAAGAGGGGGAGCAGGGTCCAGGAATGCCTCCAAGATCAAACTCAGTGGGAACAGCCCTATAGCACTAAAAATAATTCTTCCTCATATATGCCTTAACCACAGGTTCCCTACTCATATTCATGACCCCTTGTGTGTCCACTCCATCAAAACTGGATAAACTTGTGGGAAGGCATGTCCCAAGTTTATGTGGGACATAGTCTACTGCTAATTTCTTGTGCCATTTTTAGTAAATGCTTTGGTTTTGAGTTAATTGCATCCTTTGGCTGAATACTAAAAGGTAAGCACCACCAGTAGAAGTTTAGGAACTGAGATTTTAAGTATATATTCTCTTGAGACCCGAGTTCAAATCTGACCTCAAACACTTCCTTCTCTGTGTGACCCTGGGCAAGTTACTTAATCCCAACTGCCTAGCCCTTACTGCTTTTTTGCCTTAGAACCACTACTCAGTATTGATTCTAAGACAGAAAGTTAATATTCTTCTTCAAGTATTACCTTGTACCTGACATAAGTCATCTGAACTCTGGGGAGCCTCAAAGGAATATTCGACCTATATATGTACATAGTATCACTCTATGACTAGATGGTAAGTTCTTCAAGGGTAGGTTAGCGACTCATGTTTGTCTCTGTATCCCCTAGTGCTCACCACATATTAGGGATGTGTTAACAATTGAATGACCAATCACTGTTCCGAAAATCAGGGCTAAGAACCATTACCAAAGACATGGTCACATAGCTGCATCCAAAACTCAACCCTGAGAACTGACCATTGACTCAATCATGAATTTATTCATGTTTGGGGAGGAAGAGAAAGAAATCAGAGACACAACACACTCCTTTGTCTTTGTCTCCAAAGGAAAAGTAGATTTGACAGATTCCTTCTCCCAACCTCCACACCCAAAGGAACAGACAATGATAAGCCCAGTGTGATCCATGGTGAGAACTTAGAATTTAGGCATATTGATGATGCTGATAACATTCCACTCAATTTTTCTTTTGTTTCATTGTAGTGTCAAGGTGACAAGTGGAATCCAATGAATTTCAAAAATTGAAAATACAGTACTTCACAGTTTATAATGCACTTTCTATGAGTTGGGAAACGTAGTTATTATCATCCCACTTTAAGGGCATAAAAACTTCCCATAATGCAATAAAAATTATAATCAATAAGGATTCATGGAAAGGCAAATTAAAAACCAATTGGAAACTAAATAATCTAATTCTTCAAAACGGGTGAGTCAAATAACAAATCATAGAAACAAGTGCAGATTTCATTAAAGATAAGGACAATGAGGAGACAATACAGCAAAATTTACAGGACACAGCCAAATCATTCCCACTTTATAAGTAAGGAAACTGAGTCTAAGATTGAGAGGCTTTACTAGGGTCCCAAAGATAATCTTTACTCTGACCTTTATGTAGGTTTTCTAACACCCTGACCTCATAATCATCTCTCTTCTCCTGGAGTGCCTTTTGTCATCCAGTGAACATCATCTACTATTATTCAAGAAGCAAATCCTGCCCTTCCATAGGGGAGGGGAGAATGGCACAAACAAAAGATTTAGAGAAATCCAGAACTAGGGAGGGAGTCTGACACTAGTTTGGGGAGTACTTGGACAAGTCACTTTACTTCACTTCTTAGAGTCTGTTTCTTCTTCTGATAATTAAGGGGACTTAGGACTAGATCCCTAAGATATTCCAATTAGACATATGACAGAATAATTTCAAAGGCAGAAATTTAATCGTCTTATTTAACTCCTTTGTCAAAGACTGGAAATAAAGTTTAGAGAAAAGAGAAAAACATATATATCTTTTCTATCCTTTTCCCCACCTCTAGGAAGAAAAAAAAAAGGAACTTGTATAAATAAGGGGGTACATACAAGGAGACATGAGGGCAGGGGGAAATATTTCTTCCTTCAATAAGGAATCATAGATTCAGTCAGAGCTGTGACTTAAAAGACAAATCCCACATATCCAGTCGATTGTTACAGAACTAACAAGGGTCAGGATCCAGCCCAGCTCCTCCTGAGCCTGTAATGCCACACTGCCTTTCTCATATGTACTTGACCAGTATCATACTTAGGGAAATAATTAGAATGTAAGCTCTTTGGGGGCTCTTCCTTTGTATCCCAAATGCCTAGGCACAGTGTCTTGCTCTGTTGGTGTTCAATAAAGATTTGTTAAACTGAGTCAAATCACTTATTCCCCACCACCTGCCCCATAGTCTCTCCTTTATACCATGGCTATATTAATGGTCCGCATTAAAAGCTCCAAAAAAAAAAAAAAGCCCCATAAAAAGATGGACATCACAAAAAGTGGCAATGTGGCAAGGTAAATAAGAGAGCTAGACCCAAAAGCAAGAAGTGATTCAGTCATTTCTTTCATGTCCAACTTTTCACGACCCTATTTGCGAGACAAGAAAATTCCTGGGTCCAAATTTTGATTTAGACAGTCATTATATAGCCCATAGCATGTCATTGAAATGCCAGTCTGCTTCAGTCTGTTCATCTGTAAAACGGGGATTTTAGGATTTACCCCTCCCAGGGTTATTGTGAGGATCAAATGAAATGATATTTGTAAAGCCATTTTGCAAACCTTAAAGCACCATCTAAATGCTTGTGTCCCTAGAATTGTCAAAGCCTTAAAACGTGTGGTAAGTGGATCTTCTATGGAAGCTATAGGAACAGACGTGGCACAAGGATGAGAAGGGACAATGAACTGAACATTGTAGGAAAACTAGGGCAACAAGGAGGCAAAGTGAATAGAGCACCAGGCCTGGCATCAGGAAGTCTTAACTTCATGAGTTCAAATCTAGCCTAAGACTCTTATTAGCTATGTGACCCTAAACAAGTCACTTAGCCCCTGCTTGTCTCAGTGTCCTCATCTATAAAATGAACCAGAGAAGGAAATGGCAAACCACTCCAGGATTTTTGGCAAGAAAACCTCAGATAGGGTCACAAAGAATCAGCCACATCTAAAATGACAACAAATCTAAATTTCAGCTCCTCTCTATTACATGAGTCAGGCTAGATTATCTTGAATATTTCCTCTTTCTGCTTTAGGATTTTGTGATTCTATACAACAAAAAAGAACAACTCCCTCAGACCCAAAGTAAGCAAATAGAGAAATGTTCAAAGAAAAACCCTATAACATTCAGACTCAGTTTTCCCATCTGAAAAATGGAGATCATATATAATACCACCTACTTCCCAGGTTTGGTATTAAAGCAACACAATATTGACAAAGCACTTTTTAAATCTTGAAGTGCCATATAAACAGCAGCTATTCTTTGAAAAATTCTAGCTATTCTTTAAAGTCCTCAACAGTCTGACCCCTCCATATCACTTTGCCTTCTTACTTACACTAAATGCCTTCTCCATATAAAGTAAAACTAATTTTGGTCTATCCTTAGAAGATAATTCTTGGTGTCCTACCTTCTCACTTTTCCTCACTCCACCTTTCCCTATGAATTAATGATCAAAAACATTTATTAAATGCTAACTGTGTTCAGAGCACTATACTAAGCCCTGGGTAATTCAACTACAAACTATGGTACAGCCCCTGTCCTTGCGGGATTTTTGTTCTATTACAAAGAGTCTTGGACTCTCCCGGTTGAATCCTATTTTTGCTATTCAAGAACCATCTCCAAATTCACCTCCTAGGACAGGGATAACTTAACAACTTCTTCCCCCTTCTCTTTCCAATGTAGCCTGGTGAAAAGTATGGTCCTCTTCTCCAAATATTTTTAAATGCATATAATAAAATGCATGGGATTACAAAGGAAACCAGAGGTAGCAGAATTTTCTTGAAGATCACAGACCAAAAGTCCTAAGGAAAACCTTCCTTTATCTTGAGTTAAAAATAATCTTTTCCTTTCCCAAACTGGCATTCAAGGTCTCACTCACATCCTTGTGTTTATTTATTATGTGTCAGAATTATGTGTGTACATTGGCTTGGCCCTTTAACTAAACATTCGGTTCTTTGCAGCCAGGGAAGGACCCCGTCTAAGACATCGATTTCTCAAGGGTTTAGGACAATGGCCTCATATATCTGAGAGACTTCATAAATGTCCACAGAATGCTGCTTGACAAGCTCCTCTGTATGAAGTAGTGAGTTCCTCATGATTAGGTCTTTGAGTGACCCAGCTCCTGATGGCTAGGAATTTTGTGGAAGGGTTCTTTTTTTAGGTACTAGTTATTAGAAATAATCTCAGGGCTCCTTCCCCATTCTCATGTCCTATGGCTCTCTGCGGTGTGCAGTAAACTTTTCACTATGTTCTCATACTAATTATCCCAAATGAAGCCTCATAATATCTAATAAAAGCTATATACTTTGTAGTTCCTAAGCTGTACATGTATAAAAACTAAAAACAACCTTGTTCAAATTAAGGGAGTCTCAACAATGACAACCCCCTCCCATTTAACAAGAAAAACAACACACGTAAGCCTAGAAGCCCGGAGCATCAATGCCAGCTCCCTGTGAAGGGCCCCTGCCTCCTGCTCCAAAGCTATCTGCACCAGACCCTCTAATAGGGATGCTTCCCAAACTTCCTATGACCTCTAACCTCATGCATCCGTCCAGTCAATTCCCAAGAGCTGCCTTTCTTTGGCCAGAAGGCATGTCTGCATCCAGGCTACTGTGAGGGTGGCTGAGAAATAAAAGACAGAATTTCCTTTCCTGTCATTTCACCCCATGGCTGGCTCACAGCCCTCATGGCCCCTTAGGAAAACTGGCCACAAAAACCCCACAAGGTCTGTGGTTGACTGGAACACTTGAAAACATTGGCTGTTCTGTTAAGTTTGTATGGGGTAGAACATGGGACTGAGACGGGAGGACGTGGAATGAGGAGTGAGGGCCAGAGTAAAATTTCCCTTTTGTAAAACAAATCCCCAAAAGAAAACTTAAAAAAAAATAAGCCCACACTCATCTGAAGAGATTCTAAATCGCCCTCTCCTCCATCATGTTTACTTAAAAACTCCTCCAACAAAGCAAAAGGTCTCTTTCTACCACCACCATGGCGACTACTACTGGGGGATCTTAAGAGGAAAGGTCCATTCACTGGGAAGGAATTGTTGGACCAGTATTGATGCCAGGCTGCTCTCTTGCCTGGTTCTAGCCACTCTCTATCATGCCAAAATGAACAATGCCCATCAGACCTTTCACACTGGAAGTACCCTCCGCTCTTGCATATGCCCCCTCTTCCTCCTCTCACTGTCTGGTTCTTCCCAGAACCCCATTTTAAAGTGGATTCCCAGGCCAGCCATGTCTACATTGCTCTCCAGACCCTCCCTACCATGTCCCCTCTCTTAAAATTTTTAGCTTTCTTTGATGAGTTGTCTTCTGCTATTAGAATGTAAGCTCCTTCAGGGCAGGGGAACTGTTTTTTAATTTGTATTCCCAAGACTTAGTGTAATACTTGGTACAAAGTAAGTACTTAATACATGCCCAATGACTTGACTCTTTTCTAGGATAGCTGATGTTAATTCAGTTACGCACACAAACAAACAAACAAAGAAGGTGACAACAACTAAACAGGATCTCAGTCTATGGAATGGAAAGTAATCTCCTTCCCTTCAACCCTACTCATCTCAGTCTTTTGCAAACCTCAAACTAATCAGGTTTGGAAAAATGAACCCAGGCCCCCAAATTAGTGTTATTTCATAATAATAATGTTAATATTTAATAATGATAATATTAAACATGTTTTGTTTAATGTTTTTCTTGCCTTACATTTTTTAGAAGCCAACATGCCATAGGAAAGTAGGCTTTCCTAAGGATCTGATAAACACAGAAGATTATTTCATGGGGCTACTGTATATTCAATCTGCTACTGACATACATTGTTCTAGATAATGCTCATCCTTTTAATGTACCACTAAGGTCTCCTCTGGTTCTGTGATCCAGTATTTCCATGACTGTGATTTCACATGTGGCCAATATCCCTATCAATACAAAACACAGCCCTTTGACCCCATGAACACAGATCACAACATAGAACGCATCCTTTCTCTGCTGCCATCGAGATAACAAACAGGCCCCATCCTCCCATTCAGGAGTAGACAGGACTTCTGAGTCGTCTTCATAAAAATGTTGTCACTATTGGCCAACCTCTTGTTCTAAGACTCTCCAAACTTAGCTAGGCTGGCTCCCCAGATGACACGCATACAAATCCATCAATACACCCATATGCAATTCCTTCCCCGCTTAGATCTAATCTGGAGAACCCAAGCTCACTTTGATGCCACCATGAGGCACTGGGATTCAGAGGGTTCTAATAGGGAATTAATATCCTAATGGGTAAATAAATTATTTTAATGAAACCAAGGACAGGGTTGTTGCCCAATAATCAGGAGAGCGGGAAGCAAGTCACAGAGATCCCTAACTAAGCAACATCAGATGGGAATCTCTGCTAAACTTCAACATATTTAAATTCAACCAATTGTCTCTGTTTGCTAGTCCCTTTTTGGACCATTATCATCTAAAATGTATCCAGGCTCTATGTTACCTGCCGTATCTTCAACCAAATCACTGATATGTATGTTGAACATCAAGGATAAGGACAGATCTTTGGGGTCAACTTAGATTTTCCCTCCAGGTTAAAGCTGATCCATTAAAAATTATTCTTTGAGTTCAGTCAATCAATTCATTCTGAAACAAGTCACTACTCTTGTGTTCACCAAGTATTGTAGGGTCCTTTCTAGGTCTAACATTCAACATTCTTCAGTAGATCCTATGTAAATGTTGTTCCATCGGTCATTTTCCAGTCATGTCTGTGATTCTGTAGTCTCTAAGCTTGTTACTGTCTCTGACATTCTCTGGAGTGGGATAAATCACACAGAGAGAAATCTGGAATTCCCAAACAGAGACTATAGTATAGTAAGTGATGACTTAATGCTAACTGGCTACATCCCTTTGTAGTTCTGAGAAAGCTGGAATTCCCAAGGACAAGAGACAACACTGGAAGAGGTGACTCATTGTCACCTGGCCAAATGTTTCACATCCTTCCTTGGGCTTTTCTAATTTGGGGTTCTGAATAAGAGAGTCAAGGGGTAAGGCTTGGGGAGTGGGGAGACCCTTGGCCTCCAGTTACTTGAAACATGCCTTCTTGAACCTCCGTAACCTGGCTTTTCTCCTCATTCAGCTACCTTTCCTCTGGAGAGCACAAAAGTATGATTCTCTCCAGGTGACACCTCTTAGCCTTTCCTCTCTATATCTACTTTTCACTTATTATGTCCCCAAATAGAGAACCAGTACAGTCCTGTCAAGGTCCCTTCCTATCCTACTATATTTTATTGTTTTTCAGTCATTTCAGTCATGTCTGACTCTTCATGACTCCATTTGGGGTTTTCTTGGCACAGATAATGGACTGGTTTGCCATTCCCTTCTCCTTTTACTCATTTCAAAATGTTGCTCATTTTACAGATAAAGAAACTGAGGCAAACAGGGTTAAGTGACTCACCCAAAGTCACACAGCCAGTGCTATGTACAGTACACACATAGTGAGTGCCTGAGGCCATATATGAACTCAGGAAAATGAGCCTTCCTGACTCCAAATCCTAAACTCTACTAACTATGCCCCCATATAAATGTTAGTTATTGGGGACAGCTTGATGGCTCAACAGATGGAAAGCCAGGCCCAAAGACGAGAGGTCCTGGGCTTCAAATGTAGCCTCAAACACTTCGTAGCTACATGATCCTGAGCAAGTCATTTATTTTTGCTTAGCCCCATGGCTTAGCCTTTACCACTCTTCTGCCTTAAAGTGGTAAAGGACAAGTTCTAAAAAAGAAGTTAAGAGTTTAAAAAGAATACTTAGCTATTATCATCATCACGAATAGCATGGATTTTTATTTAGAATGAGAGTACCAAATAAAATAATGAATGCAAAAAATTTTATAAATTGTAAAGGCTCTCTATACATTTTAGCTTACTAGCCATTTGTTCGTGATAGCTCTTAGGAGCTGTTTGTTGAGTGCCTTTATGCCAGGAAGAGAATCTTCCCAAACCCAGTGCCTCATGGTGGTATGGAAGTGAGCTTGGGTTCTCAAGATTACATGAGTAAAATTTATGTCAGAAACACCTTTGTCCAATTCTTCATTTGGAAAGTCAGGAAACTTCAATCCTGTACAAAGAAGTGGCCTGCCCAGGATCATGCAGGCAGTAAACTGAGACACAACATACACTTCAAAGATGATGAAAAAGTAGCATTTGGTCAGATCTCTTTCTGGGTCTTTTCCTAAAATGTCAGCAGCTCCTGGAAGCCCTACAACCAGACACTGGCCAGTGGCCAAATAGAGAGAGCTGACTTCAATATGTCCTTCCAGGAAAGACTTAATCGACTTAAATACTCAGGTGTAAGTAATTTCATCACTGCGGTTACTTCCTTGACAAGACAGTAACCTCTCTCTAATTTCATAGTTGAAGCCAAAAATTTCAGAAGCCACACAGGGGATGAGCTTCTCCAAACTGCTGGGCTGGCTTCAGATGACAGCCCTTGCTGGTTCCAAACATGAGGCCTTTTTTGCTTTCATTAGCACAGCCACTGAGAACCCAGGCTCACCTCCGTGCCACAAAGAAGCATCAGAAGACAGGTAACGGTATCACTCTGCTTTAGTCCACAGAAGTCAAAGATTTTATTCATGAAAGTAAAAGCTGGAGCTTGGAAATAATTTGAGGCAGGTCAGACAGAAAAGTCTTATGTGATCAAATTTTAATTAAATTAAATGTGTGCTTTTTGTTTTTAAAGGTTCATAAAAGGGACAAGTCAAGATGCTCTTTTTCTTAAGAGATTAGGCTGGCTTGTTACCAATTATTCAGTTAGAAGCATCAACAGTCGGTTTTCAAGGAGGTTGAAGGATAAATATGTCTCCTTGTAATATGTTTACCCTAATTCAGTTGCCTAGGTTTTTCATGAACAGAGGAAAGGTCAACCTCAGGCCAGCCCTGTCTAAATATGCTGATTTTTCAGAGATCAGGAGATTCCAAGGCTCCCTGGCAGAATACATCGGTAGAAATTACAAGTGGGCTAAAGGGAATGGCAAAGTCTTGAGTCTAGATGGGCTACAGCTCATTCACAAAAGGCTGAGGGTGTGTGAAGAAGTGTGAGAATATCAAAGTTATATATGAAGGGAAAAGGTGTTAGAGAAAGGAGAAACAGTGAATGATGGGCTGCCCAAACTGGTAACCCCATTATGGTAAAATGCTGTAGTTGAACCATCGGGCAATTTAATTGGTTCAGAACCACTTTGAATAAGAAAGACCCAAGTCCAAATCCTGCCTTTAACAATGACTAGTCATGAGACTCTAGGGGAAGTCACCTAACTTCTGTCTACCTTCGTTTCCTCATTTGTAAAACGTGGTTATGGAGCACCTAGCTGCCAAGGTTAATGTCAATAGAGTCTATACTCAAAGCCTTTCAGGCATGGCTAGTAGGGCCTGCCAGAGTTAAAAAGGGATAACCCTGTAAAAGTTCTTTGCAAATCTTAAAGCACTGTATAAATATCATGTTGTTGTTGGGTCATTTCAGTCATGTCCAACTATTTATGACCCCATTTGGGGTTTTCTTAGCAAAAATATGGGTGTGGTTTCCCATTTCCTTCTCTAGTTCATTTTACAGATGAGGAAACTGAGGTAAACAGGATAAAATGACTTGCCCAGGGTCACCTGGGTAGGAAGTATCTGAGACTGGATTTGAATATAGGAATATGAGTCTTCCTGAGTCCAGGCTTGGCAGTCTATCCACTGTACCAACTAGCTGCCCTATGCATGCTACTACTTCTTATTAACTAGCTAATCTAGATGAAGGATTTATGGAAATACAAAGTTGAAATTTGTACAGGATTGGGAAAGCATGAAGGGGTTACAATCTGAAAAGGTGAAGCCCCTACCCAAGAATGGGATCTATCCAGTTTAATGGAGTCTGATCAGGCTTCAGTGCTGACAACTTGAAAGGAACTTGACCTTTCTTCCTATCTCCCCTGCAGGGGAGATGACTTGGTAAGTCCCAAGCAATCTTCTAAATTAAATCCTCCTTCTTTGGAGCACATCTTGCTTTCTAATTCATGCATGACAGGATCCTTGAAGTCCTCAAGCTGAAGGCTGAACATGGACAGACTCTCTCATCTAGTTGGATGGGATTCAATGAGGTGCTGCACGGAGTGGGGCTGGGGGAGGGAGATGGCGGGATAGATGTAATTAAGCTCTCTCGTCCCCAGTAGCAGGGAACCAAGAATACAAGAATTTCCCATGACAAGCCTATTTCTCACATCTCACGCGCCCAGCTACCGGGACATGCATTCATTTATTCATTCAAATATTTACTGAACACCTTTATTATTCTCAGGAGCTCCTGAAAGCAGAGACACATGTATTTGCTTTTGGATCCTCAGCATCTAACACAAAGCTGTACCCAGAGAAGCAAATATTTTCTGAATTGAATGTTACATGCCAAGCACTGTGCTATAACCTAACACAGGAGAGTTTTTCACCTGATTGGGGGTTTGGACCAGTTCATGGACAGGTTTCTAAGGAGTGGGTTGAAGCTCTATGGGGAAAGACTCTTTATTTTCACTAACTTCTAAGTAAAACATCATTTCCTTCAGTTATGAACGTGGGCAACAAATATTATCCTGAATAGGATTCGGTAGGCTCCAACAGGTCAGACACAAAAAAGGCAAACCCCCTGGTCTGATCCCAGTATCTCTCCATCCTGAGAACCTGGGCTTTGATTTTAAAAAAATCCACATCCACCACATTACATTTTTCTGGTTTGGAAAGCATTTCTTTTGAAAGTGTTTCCCCTAATTTCACCCTCCTATGTGGTGATAATTTCTTTTAAAGATCCTTACCTTCTACTCAGTATTGGTTGCAAGGCAGAAGAGCAGTAAGGAGTAGGCAAATGGGGGGTTAAGTAACTATAAAGCACTTTGCAAATCCTAGAGTGCAACAGAATTGCTAGTTATCATTAACATTATCATCACTGTTGAACAAAAACTTCACAACAAAATAAATTCAAATCTAATTTATTGGGATTAGCTAGGTGGCTCAGTGGATAGAGAGCCAGGCTTAGAGATGCCAGGTTCTGGGTTCAAATCTAGCCACAGACATTTCCTAGCTCTGTGACCATGGGCAAGTCACTTAACCCACATTGCCTAACCTTTCCTCTCTTCTGCCTTAGAACCAATATTTCGTATTGATTCTAAGACAGAAAGTAAGGGTTTAAAAATTATATCTACATGTATGGGTGTGTATAATATATATATAAATATATATATATTTAAATATATAAAACTTGCATGATCCCTTTGTGTTTTCCATAAAGAAAAAGGAGCATAAACACATCTGGGCCCATCCTGGCCTTAAGAATTCATGATTTTAAAATATCTGTTCTTTCATCTTAGCCTCATCAAAAAAAAAAGGAAATGAGATGTCCTTTCTAGATTCTTCGAGAGAAGAAAAACATATGATTAATCACAATTTGATGGCAATATGATTGGGGATTTTGACTTGAAAGGATCATTCTAGTGCAAATATTAATAATATCGAAATAGATTTTGAACAATGATATAGGTAAAACCCACAGCGGAATTCCTCGTCAGCTGAGGGAGGGAAAGAACATGAATCATGTAACCATGGAAAAATATTCTAAATAACTAAATTAGTTAATTTTAAAAATTCATCTAGGGAAGATAAAAAGGCTTCTTGACTTGACCTGCCTCACCTGGGTAGACACTTGGAAGCATCTTATTTCACTTCTTAGGAAAAGGGCTGCCAGCCTGGGAATGCAGGGAGCTATGAGGGACTAATGAATGTCACAGGAGAAATCTTCAGCAGAGAGTAAAGGATGCCTGAAGGAGATGAAGTCTAAGAGGACTACAGGCCATGCTAACTCCTTAACAGCCCAAGGCTGTGCCAAGCCCCACTATTGCTGAATGTTCACAGGGTCCTGGTCCCCAGAGGGTCTCGGGGACCTAGCCAATTGGCAATTTTTCTTGGATGATGTATAAATGTTCCAGGCAGGGCTACAACAACTCTCACTGTACCTACCGCCCTTGCCTAATGACCACGATCAAACCCACTGACGCAGAGGGCACCTTTAATTTTTTGTCAAAGTTCAGTGACTTTCCTTTAAGTGGGAGAGAAAAGGGAAGATAGCAGGTCAGAAAATAGACAAGGAGAGAAGAGAGCTGGCTGGAAAGATGGACAAAAGAATCCCTATCCCTTTCACTCTCATCGATGCAGGGGAGAACTTGAAATGTGGATAGCCCACAGTTCATATCCCACCCGACACATTTACAAGCTCCATGATCATGGGCATGGGTGGTACAGTGGATAGAGCTGAGACTTCAAAAATCTGGCTCTGTGAGATTCCTGGGCAGGTCACTTAAACTTTCTGCCTCAGTTTCCTTTCATTATAAAATGGGATAATAGTAGCCTCTACCTCACAAGATTGTTTTGAGCTTCAAAATTAAAGAGATTATTGGCAAAGCTCTTGGCATCTAGTAGGCATTTAATAAATTTAATCTCCTCCTTCATTAGCATTATTCTTCCTTTTCTCACTGCCTTTGTAAAATGGAGATAAGAGGGAGTTAGATAGAAGATCCCTCAAAGGATCCTTCTCAGGGTAAATCCTAGCATCCCAGACACTACAGGTGGTATCCTTTAAAGTGGCCCTGGAAACCACTCATGACTATTGAGGAAGTTTCATCCCTGCCCCTCAGCTGTTTCCAGTTGGGACTAACTCACTGTGATGTAATATGGGGTTTTCTGGGCAGATACTAGAGGGGTTTGTCATTTCCTTCTCCAGATCATTTTATAGACTAGAAAACTGAGGCAAACAGGATTAAATGATTTGCCCATGGTCACACCACTAATAAGTGTCTGAGGCCAGATTTGAACTTGGGTCTTCCTAATGCCACCCCACTGCCTCTCAGTAACGGGGTGATAAACTATAAGTGAGGAATGAGACATGTTTCCAGACACAGTCAATGTATTGATCTGTTCTGTTTAACTGATAAGTAAGGATTCTAAATGGGAGACCAGAGGGCAGTCTTGATTGAGAAGTGTTTAAAAAGATTCATCAATAAAACATATATTTAAGGCACTGTGTAAAGGGAATTGAATTAGCAAATCGAGGCCCTTCTCCTTCAGGCCCTAAATAACTGTGTAATTCATCTGGAGAGTCAATGAGGAAAAAGGTCTAGAACTGGGGGTCAGAGCAAATAGGCTCAAATCGCACCTTCATCCCCTATTACCTCTGGAGATTTGGGGAAGGCATTTAGCCTCAATTTTATCATTTGAAAAAGAGCAAAGGCACTGGACACGATGACCACTTGGTCCCTCTTAGCTCTAAAATTTTATAAACTGACCAAGCTTAAGTTTACTAAGTGGCCAAAAGGCCCAGACTCTGAAATCTGGCTGCATCCAGGGCTCGCTTTTACTGTCACATTTCCAGCCACCCCACACCCCCAGTGCTCTCCCTCCCCATTTCCTCATCTATAAAATGGGGGGGGGGAATAGATGTTGGCTAAGGAGCTTCCTGACAACACCCTTCAAAATGGGTTTCTGAAGATGCGAGACTGGCTGACTGATTTAATCAAGGCTGGCAAAACAGAACAAGGAAGTATGAATGGGACTGTGCTGTCCTGGGATGATGGAATTCAGAGAAGCAAGAAAGGATGTACAATATGAAACCTCACTGTTCTACGGAGGAAAAAAAAAACCAAGAAGTTGCTTCCTTCTTCCACATACATCTTGGGAAAGGGCTGAGGATCCCATCTATCTCTGTAGTTCCTTGTAGTCTCCCTCTGAAGTCATCTTATTTCCCAAGAAGTGGATAGAGATCACTGGGAGATTTCCAGATACCTCCTTAAAGTTCTGAAATGTTGGGGTTAGAGAGAAGAGACACGATAAAACTGTATTGGGAAGGCAGATCTCATTCTTCACTCCCATTGATACTAGTGATTCCCCTGTACTCACACCTCCATCCCCAACCCCCCAAAAGTGTTCTAAATTTGAATAAAATTACAGCCCTTCCTCTTGCACTTCAGGTCTGACTGCATTCCTTTAAAGCCAACCAAGGGCCCCTGGGGAAGTGAGATTGCAAGACAAGCATCCCACAGCCCCACCGAGGGGCCTGTGTCCACCACTAAGGTCAAGGCAGGGCCAGTCACCTATGCCGACCTAGTTCTTCTAGAGAATATCCTTTGTGTTAAGAAAAACCACAGCTCAGGCCCTACCTCTTAACAGACAGGTGACGGACTCAAGATGCAAAATAAGATTTGCAGATGCCAATCATCTGTTATTACAGAGGCTTTGTTTTTCTTCTTTTTCTCCCCAAAAGGAGGGAAGGAGAGGTAGGAGGAAAAGAGTATGGAATAGGCTTAAGGTAGAAAAACAAATAAGTCATTGGGTTTATCTTTTTTAAAAAGATAAAAATTTTTAAAAACAAAAAGATAAAGCCTAAGAATCACTGACATTTTTTAAATGAAGACAACAGAAGGAACATCATTTTCTGATGTTCAGTCAATTACGATAGCTTTGAAAACTACAAGCTACATCAAATTTATTATAGACTTTAAAATAAAAATGTTGTATGCAATCAAAATTTTACATTTTATTTGTAATACTTTGTTTCTACCCTGTTATGTAAGTATGTCAATATTATCTGGCGAATAACCTTAGAATAAAAATGACTAAAATTTTTAAGCATCTAGGATCAAATAAGTGCTAGGAAAGGACCCCAATGGGCATCCTTCTAATTCACCAGATCTGATGCCACACATGGAAAAGCATCACAGAATGTTAGTGCCAGAAGAGCCCTTAGAAATCAGCTAGTCTCCATAAATGCAATGATCCAAGACATTTCTGAGGGACTTATGAGAAAGAACACTATCCACATCCAGAGAAAGTACTGTAGAAACACAGAAGAAAAACAGCTGCTTGATCACATGGGTCAATGGGGATATGATCGGGGATGTAGACTCTAAATGATCACTCTGATGCAAATATTAATAATACGGAAATAGGTCTGAATCAATGACACGTGTAAAACCCAGTGGAATTGCATGTTGGCTATGGGAGGGGGTTGGGGGGAGGGAAAGAACATGAATCATGTAACCATGGAAAAATATTCTTAATTAATCGATTAAATTAAAAAATTAAAAAAGAAAAAGAAATCAGCTAGTCTCAACTGGGAAAACCTGGCTGCTCTCAGCAATGCTGTGATCTGGGACAATCTTGAAAGACTTAGGACTGGGAATGCTATCTATCTCCAGAGAAAGAACAGTTGAAGTCGTCTTTCATATCAGTGTATTTATGATTTTATGTTGGGGTTTTGGTTTTGAATGAGTGTGCAATAATGACCAATATGGAAGTTTGTTTTATGATAATAAAATAAAATTATAAAAAAGCAATCAGTTAGACCAAAACATTCATTTTAAAGAAGGAAGTCAAGACCAGAGAGGTCCAAGTCACACAGCTGATGAAGTAGCCAAGTCACCCCTCTTTCCATTTCCCTATACCTCCACCAAATTATATCCCAGTTACTTCAAAACAGGAGAAACAAATCAGCATTCTGGGGCAGACCACCCTCCAACTGACACTCATTAACAAAAGTGCTATCTTTTGTCCTTTAGAGGTGGCAATCATTTTAGTGGCTTCATAGTGATCCAGGGATATTTATTTAAATTCCTTTTAAAACTGCAAGTGGCACAAGGGGTGGTGGCATATATATGCCTGTGGTCCCTGCTACTTAGACAAAGTAGATAGAGTGTGGGACCAGAGCTTCAGGAAGACCTGACCCCAGACACTTATTAGTTATTTGTCATGAGCAAGTCATTTCATCTCAGTTTCCTCATCTGTAAAATGGGGATAATAATTGTGTTGTTGTGAGGATCAAATGAGATCATTGTAAAGCTTTTAGCCCATCGTAAATGTTATATAATTTTTTTATTTAAATCTTCTTTTTTTATTTTTATCTTACTGGAGAGGCTGAGTCTAGTAGGACCCTGGCTCTCTATCCATCAAGTCCCCTAGCTGTCACATCCCTCATTTTTATTTTTTTTTAAACAAAGGGTTAAAACTGAGGCTCTGAGGTCACACTGTAACCATGGCTGACCAATGCTTTTTATGAGTGCTGCTGAATTTAGGGCTATTTTAAAATGGCAGCCGCCTTCTGATTTGTGCTTCTGGCCTGGAGAGATAACCAGGGCTTCTGAAAACTCTTTGATGACAAGGATTGTCTGTCTTACTTGCTCTTACTTGGATTTCCAGCACAGCATGGTATGTGGAACATAGTGAGGAATTAAATGTTTATCTGTCTGTCTTTCTATCATCTACCTATCCATCTATTCTCCCTAGAGCCATATACAAAGAAAGTAAGCATATGGAGGGCAGCTAGGCGGCTCAGTGGATAGAAAGCTGGGCCTAGAAACAGAGGTCCTGGGTTCAAATTTAACTTCAGATACTTTCTAGCCCTGTGACCCTGGACAAGTCACTTAACCCCCATTGCCTCGCCCTTACCACTCTTCTGTCTTGGAACCAATACACAGTATTGATTCTAAGACAGAAGGGTTTAAAAATAATAATAATTAAGTAATTGAATGAATGAATAAAAAAAATCTGAAATCTGTGTCTTTTCTTCAACTATTCCTGCCTGCCCATCCCTTTCTGCTGCCCTGGTCTCATAAACATGTGAAAGAAAGCCAGTCCTGCACACAGCTTGTTCTTGGAGGTGAGTCCTGGAGAACCATCCCAGCACAGGGGGGAAAGAGATTTTCACTCTGGGCCAAACAAATCCAGAACGTTTCACTCTAGATTGATTTTCTGTGGGGTTGCCAAGAATAAAGACCCTCCAGCCATGTTATCCTGCTAAGAAAAAGCCCTGAACTGAAGCATTTTTGTGCCTTTCCTTCAGCACTCAGCCTTTTGGGCCATTTTAAAAGTATTCTCAACTTAGGATGTTTTCCCCATTTTGCTTCAAGAGCTAGAGAAAGACTTCAATTTCTTTGGACAATATTCAAAACATTTGACACTTTTTTGCCCTGGGTGGGGAAGTAAGCTTAGTTTGATTTCTCTCCTGCCTGCAGGGGTTTTGAATAGTGTTCAATTTCAAACGAAGGGAAAGAAAAGAGAGAGGAGGGAAAAAAATAAAAAACATTTCTACTTGCCTGAACATCGAATTCTTGCAGGAGGCCACTGATGGTCTGTAAAGAGATGATCATAATCAGTTTTCTCTAAAAACACCAGTCACAGAAGGAGCTAGGTGGCTCAGGAGGTGCTGGGTTCCAATTCTGGCCTCAGATACCTAGGCAAGTCATTTAACACCCACCCCCAACCCCCCCCCACACACCATTATCTAGCCCTTACCACTCTTCTGCCTTGGAACCAATACACAATATTTATTTTAAAACAGAAGGGAAGGTTTTTAATTTTTTTAATCAAACAAAAAATGTTATTAAAAAAAAAACAACCACATGAACAGAAATGCACAGGAGTGAAGCTGGAACCTCTCAAAAAAGGGACTATAGTTTGGGATAGCTATGCCTCTGGAAGTTCTATTATCAATTAAATATCGATATCAAAAAACATCAATTCTTTAAAAGTTTCGATTCTAAGACAGAAGAGTGGCAAGAGCTAGGCCCTTATCTCCTAGGAAAACATGTGCCCATTGCATTCACATGGAATTCATTCTTTTTGGATTTCCAAAATGTCACTCCACCCTCTTTCACAGGTCAAACTAGCAAAGTCTAGCCAACTGTTACAAGTATCAGATACAGACCCTGATGCAGCTTTCCCTATCAGGGGAGACCATGAGGACCACATCCAGAATGCTAAGGGGCTGTATGAGGGCCCCTCTAGTTAATAAGAATATAACTACCCTAAAGTTACTGTTCCTTCTCTTCCTGCCCTTCCACAATTTAAGGATTCCCTCAATGAAGGCCAAAGGAACGCTACACCAAACGGTGGCTACATCCGATGCCTGTTGACACAGAGTCAGTTAGAGTCAGCCTTCCCCCCCACCTCCCTCAGAACAGAGGGAGGTCCAAGTGGCACAAACATCCCAATGGATGGAGGAAACAATGTCTTCCACCAGCAATCCAGTAGGGCTCCTGACCATTCATGGAATTCCTGGATACCTTAAATGCTATCTATTCAAAGAGCTGTTTTCAGGCACCAAGCCAAACAAGTATTTATACAGCACCTACTATGTGCCAAGCTGTTTTGTTTGTTTTTTAAACAAATATTATCTCCTGTGCTCATGGGTGACTAAGAGATGTCATACTCTGCTAACTGCTCAGCTACGTTTTTAAAATGCACACAACTCTGAAAAGAAGCCCTCATATCAGCCAGCACTTCGGCAGAGCTATTTCTCTGGGAATGATTTTTACAAAGCCCCGAGGGAAGTGATTATTTGGAGGAAATAACAAAATCTACACTCTGGGAATGGGGCCTCAGTTGGGAGAACCAGGGTGAAGAAAAATGAAGGTTTTTTAAAATTCACCTTCTGCCAAAATTTAAAATAGCTTTCTGCCAATAGTGCCCTATGACACTATTTGGGAGATTAGGTTAGTGGCAAAAATTATTACCCTTCAAATTGCTGCATCTTGTGATGAAAGAATGGGTCAGGTCTTTGCCTAAAGGCAGACTTTAATTCTTTTTTGAATGTTGGGGAATGGGCACAATTGGGGAGAAGGGAATCTACTGTGATAAATCTAAGGAAGCAGCTTCCTTTAAAACCATTAAATCTCTCCCATTCCAAGAAAGAACAACTGTAACCCAAACTGGAAAAGTTTCTGAGGTGTGTTTATTTCATCCCCAATATTCATTTCTAATTGTACGGTGGGGCCCTTGGATGAGTTGCAATGAACCACTGAACCATTCATAGTCTGTTCCTCTAGTGATCAGTGACTTTAAGGCACTAAGCTAGGGAGTCAGAGACACCATCTTTGGCCCTGGGGTTGAGTGAATAATCTACTCTAAGGAGAAGCAAAGCTCATGTCCTCCAGATAGGATTGTGTTTGGAAGCTCCAAAAAGGAAGAGGATCTAGTTTGGGATAGCTGTGACCCCTGGAAGCTCTCCTACTACACCATTTTTTAAAGACATTTTTAAACCCTTAACTTCTGTGTATTGGCTCCTAGGTGGAAGAGTGGTAAGGGTGGGCAATGGGGGTGTCAAGTGACTTGCCCAGGGTCACACAGCTGGGAAGTGTCTGAGGCCAGATTTGAACCTAGGACCTCCTGTCTCTAGGCCTGACTCTCACTCCACTGAGCTACCCAGCTGCCCCCCTACTACACCATTTTTAAAAACCCTTATCTTCTGTCTTAGTATCAATTCTAAGAAAGAAGAGTGGCAATGGCCACAGGGCCAGGATGCAAAAGACTTCTACTAGGTGCAACAGGAACTGAAATAGAAAGAAAACAATTTATTGGGCTGGAGGAGGTTGGGATAAATTCAATGAAAATCTGCACTTGGGTTTACAAGATCAACTGTGGAAATAAGTCTTGAATGCCACAGTTCTAAGACACTGATAAGCTGGTTTCCCAAATGGAGGGCAACCAGGATGGTGAGGGGACTAGGCTAGAGATCATGCCTCAAAAGGATGAACTGAAGAATTCAGGGTGTTCTTCTTGGTCAAAGGAAGCGTGGGGCATGAGGCGACTTCCAAATATCCAAAGGCTTGTCACCTAGAAGAAGGATTAGGCTCATTCTACTTGGCCCCAGACGATAGAATTAGATGGAAATTATGAGGCAGATTTCCATTCAGCAGAAGGTAAAACTAGAAATTGTTCAATCAGGGGAGAAAGGTAAAAGTGGACAATGATTTATTATTGGGGATGCTGCAGAGGCAATTTATACTTTGGGTAGGAGTTGAAATAGATCTCTGAGCCCCTTTTCCAGCTCAGCTATAATACTTTGAGGTCAGTTATACAGGACACTATTAATTGCCACTGTCCTCTAACTAGTAGTGCTGGGCAACAAGGAAAAGAACGGAATAAAAAATACTTTCTCAAAGACTTGGCTGGATTAAAAATTGCACTCTTGTCACTTTTCTACAGAACTTTTAAAAAAATTTACTCAGAAAATAAAGGTTAATTAACAAATGGAAATATATACTTGGTTCTCTGAACTCCATTGCCCAATTCTAATCACTTTATAATTTCTCACGCAGGATATCTTTTGAGTTTTCTGAAAGCTAAGAGTTTAGGATCTGGAGGCTGAGGCTAAGCCCAGGATAAAGGTCACATTTATTCCTCTTACCTCCTCTCTCTCCACCAGAGGCTTCACCTCCGCAAGATCCACATCCTGGAGGTCTCGAGACATGGTCCCAGACTGTTACCTGAAAAGAAATGAAAACGCAAGGTGGGAGGGTTAGCAATGTTTACCCAAGACTTTTATCCCCCACTCCCTGCCCAAATAGGGACAGGTAGGTGGTGTGCCTAGCTTCCTGAATTCAAATCTGACCGTGTGACTCTGGGCAAGTCACTGAAGCCTGTTTGTCTCAATTCTCATGTGTAAAAAGAACTGGAGAAGGAAATGGGAAACCACTCTAGGATCTCTGCCAAGAAAACCCAAACCAGGGTAATGAAGAGTCACACACTATTGAAAAGACCAAACAACAATAACTTCCTTCTCTTACTAGATTCTTGTGAGGATTGATGCAATTTTTCCTACAACATTCCCCCTGCAGAAAATTAAGACTACTGAGGAAAAGAGACCTAATTGAAGACTCCATAATTCCAAGCCCACCATACTCCCCACCTCAATTGACAAGACAGGGCCAGCAAATTAGTATCTAAATATCCATTAGACTAAGAGGTAGGAAGGAAGTCTGAGCTCTGGTTCTGGCTCATTACAGCCAGGCAATTTCTCTCCCTGTGGGAAAATACCCTGGACTTAGATGGAGTCAGGATTTGGGGTCAAATCAAAGCAGCCCAGCTACTTGCTAATAAACGTGTGACCGGAGGCAAGTCCTCAATCACTTCAGCCAATGGTTTCCTTATTTATAAAATGAGAAGGTTAGATTCGATGGTCTCTAGGGGTCCCTTTTCCAGCTGTCAATCCACACATGTTACCTGCAATATGAAAGGTCTGGACTAAATGATCTTGGGTCCCCCCCAACTCTGACATTCTGTGAGTCTACAATGCATCCAAGGTGCCCATTGTTAACTCATAATGTGGAAATTTTTGTGGATTAAAGATGAGAGGGAGAGAAGGGAAGACCAGTGTAGGAAAACAGAGGTCCCCCCCCCCAATATTATTTCTCAAGATCCCTCAATTGAGTTCTAGAACTAATAGAACATGGTACATCAAGGTGGCTCAGTGGATTGAGAGCCAGTCCTGGAAATGGGAGGTTCTGGGTTCAAATCTTAATTCAGACACTTTCTAGCTGTATGACCTGGGCAAGTCATGTAAACCTCCATTGCCAGTCTTCACAGCTGTTCTGCCTTAGAACCAATGCACAGTATTGATTCTAAGATGGAAGGTAACAGTTAAAAAAAAACAAAACTAAACTAATTTAAAATAGCAAGATAGGGCAATGGAGAGAGTATTGGGGCCTAGAATCAGGAAAACTGAACTTTGGCCTGGGGCACTTAATAGGCTGTGTGATCCTGGGCAAGTGTCTTAAACTGGTTTGCCTCAGTTTTCTCATCTGTAAAACGAGCCAGAAAAGGAAATGACAAACCTAAGCAGTCATCTATGTCAAGATAACCACAAGAGTTGAATGTAGCTGAACAATAAAAGATAAGCAGAATTGCTCATATAAACACCATCTCCCTGAAAGGCCATAACCTCCCTGTGGTAAAGTCTCCCTCTCCCTGACACTGGGCTCTGCAAATATTCATAGGATCACAGCTTCAGAACTAAAGGAACATTAGAAATAATCTAAGCCAAGTCTCTTTACTTTTTCAAAATAAGAAACCAAGGCTCAGAGAGGCTAAGCATCTTGTTATGGTCATTTACCTTTATGTACTTAAGACTTCCTTCCAGTAATCTGGAAATAGATCCCAAGCTATCACTCTGACCACTGTCACATGAATGATTGAAACAAACCTTAGAGGAGAACTTACACGAAGTCCAAAGGAGATTTATAAATGTCATTCAAATATTCCACCCAAATCCTGAAGTTTCCTGCTTCTCTCCCACCCTCAACGTTTTCAATGTCTTTTCTACCAGACTTTGTTCTTAGAGAATTAACTGACCTCTATGACACGCTTTCGTCTAAACCTTTGTTTTGGAGGGTCCAATTTGTTGCTTGAGTGGGACATGCCAAATATGATCTGGTGTCAAATTTTGTAATGCTGACTAAGTGCTACAGAGAGAAGAGAGAGAAAAAGAGACTGAGAACTAAGCCCTTGAGGATGCCTAAGTTTTAGGTGTTTCTCAGCCATTTTTGTGTCATGGACCTCCTTGTTGAGGGGGCTGGTGAATCCTATGAAACATTTAAACAAATGAAGGAACTGCTAAATTTCAGCTAGAAGTTGGTGAAAATGAAAACTCTCTGGTGAGAGAGAGAGAGAGAGAGAGAGAGAGAGAGAGAGAGAGAGAGAGAGAGAGAGAAGGAGAGAAAGAGAGGGG
>NC_058130.1:684674166-684702427 GCF_016433145.1 Gracilinanus agilis
GAGAGAGAGAGAAGGAGAAAAAGAGGGAGATGGAGGGAGAGAGAGGGGGAAGTGAGTGAGAGAGGGAGGGAAAGGAATAGAGGGGGAGGGGGGAGGAGGAAGAGGGAGAGGGAGAGAGGGAGGGGGGGGCAGGCAGGCAGCTAGATGGTACCAGGCCCTGAACTCATCTTCCCAAGTTCAAATCTGGCCTCAGACAATTATTAGCTGTGTGACCCTGGGCAAGTCATTTAACCCTGATTGCCTCGGTTTCCTCATTTGTAAAATAAGCTGGAGAAGGAAATAGCAAACCACTCCTGTGTCTTTGCCAAGAAAACCCCATGGGGTCATAAGGAATCAAGCACAACCAAAAGCCAACTGAACATAAATTAAATTCACACAAAATCCAGACTATATATACACACACACACACACACACACACACACACACTTTACTGCTCAAGTTTATGTACTCCATGACATCCCCAGGTTATGCTTTAGCTAAAGAGCAAGAACCAAAGGAAGAAAGTATTTCATGGTCCAAGTCATTGAGGGGAGTCTAAATACAGTATTTGCTGCACAGTGAGAAGCCAGCTCTATCTGGAGGCGAGGATACAAGCTGAGAAACAGGAGGAATTTTCAGTATTTATGGTCACAGGCCTTTCCATTGGGGTGTCCGACAGAGGGAACAGCCAGTCACCCAGTGGGAGATAGAGACAAACACTAAAAAACTCTAAGACTGACTTCCCAGCAATTCCTGCCCATCCCTCCACACCATGAGCCATCAGATTAGAACCCAGGAACCCAGAAGGTCAGAACTGGGAGAAGCTTCAGAGATCTTCTAATTCAATGACCTTCAGATTAAAAATTGAAAAAAAAAAAATTCCAAGGCAATCAAGAGAAGTGGTTTGCTCAGTCACACAGATTAGCAAGAGGCAGATGAGTCTCAAACTCAGGCCTCCTGTGTCCGAGGCAAAGACTCCTGCCACCAGGTCAACCACTGATGCCCACAGAGGCTAGCTTCTGCTGGAAACTGACCCCGCCAGTGAGGGAAAGGGCTGCATTAGGAAAAGGAAAACATTTTTTGCTGTCAATTACTAGGAATTTTTCCTGCCTACTCTCATCATCTCCCCACCCCCAGAAAGGCAGAATTCCTTACATACTGGGACAAATGAATGTCCTGCTGTTTTTCTTTTTGTTCTGCAGGTTTTGATAGGAAAAGAAGCAAGAAGTCAAGTGGGAAGTAAACTGAATAAATGAGGTTCAGAGCTATAAGCAATCCCCTTGCTTTATAGATGAGAAGAGACTCAAAGTTGGAGGTAAAGAAGCTAAGTGAGCCAGGTCTGGAGGGGCAGGACCTGAGTTCAAATCTGGCCTCAGACACCGTGTGACCCTAGGCAAGCCACTTAACCTTGTTTGCCTATGCCTTGTCCTTCTCTCTTAGGGTTATGACTAAGACAGAAAGGGAAAGAAGGAAGGGATGGATGAAGGAGGAAAGGTGGGAAGGAAGGAAGGGAGGAAGGAGGGAAGGAAGGAGGGAGGAGGGAAAGTGCCTCTTTAGAATCCCACAGCTAATAAATGACTAATTAGGTCTTCAGGTGTTGGGTCCTTTCAGATGTCCTCCATGGACCTCTCTGATATTAAATTGAACCCCTAAGTACCCTCCCCTTCCTTATCTCCTCTCCAAATTCTTCTATGCATGTATGTTCCTGTTCTTTAAGTCCTTCTTCCCCTTAAAACTACACATGTCACTCTGTCCCAGGCTCCTCCATACTGATGTAGCAACAGCACTACTTCCCCAGGAAGACAATTCCACTGACTTCTGCTTTTTAAACCCTTCTCTTCCTTACAATACTGTGTATTGGTTCCAAGGCAGAAGAGCAGTAAGGGCTAGGCAGTGGGAGTTACATGACTTGCGTAGGATCACACAGCAAGTAAGTATGAGGTCAAATTTGAACCCAGGACTTGTTGTTTCTAAGCCTGGGTCTCAATCCTCTGAGCTACTCCTCTTATTCATCCCTCAGAAGGTTCTCCAGGGCCATTGCAAAGACAAAGTTCATGCCAGATTGGCAAGTTTTCTTATAAAGCTTGGGGTGGGGGGGCGGGAGGGAGAAGGGAGGAAACCCAAAGATTTTTTCCTTCAGGCTTTGCAAAGTCAGCATGTCCGTGGTCACGAGAACTCTGCCAGCAGAATCGCTCGCCTACACAGTCACAGGGACATTCCAAAACTTGGGGGCCTGGTGGTATTCCCCTTGACCTCATGAACAAAAAAGATATGTCCTTGGGATTCACACTGCTTAGTTTAGGGGTCCTCAGTTTGTCCTGTTTAAAAAAAACAAACAAAAAACCCACTTAAAAGAAGTGGCTGGATGAATCATAGGCAAGACTTGGGTTCTAGTTAGTCCTGCTTCTGCTGCTGCTAATTAGCACTTTCTGGAGACAAGTCTGTAAGTCTCTTTAGTTCCACTTTTGTCCATTCTTTGTTAAAATTAAATCCCTACCTTCTGTCTTAGAATCAAGACTGAGTATTGGTTCCAAGGTAGAAGAGCAGTGAGGGCTAGGCAATGAAGGGTAAGGGACTTGCTCAGGGTCACACAGCTAGGAAATGTCTAAGACCACATTTGAATCCAGAACCTCCTGTCTCTAGACTTGACTCTCAATCCACTGAGCCACCCAGGTGCCCCTGGAACAAAGATGAAGTATTTTTTTCCCCTTTTTAATCCTTACTTCCAGTAAAAATTCTAGGACAGAAGGGCAAGGGCTAAGCAATTTGAACTGAGTGGCTTACTTGCCCAGGGGTCACACAGCTAGGAAGTGTCTGTGGCCATATTTGAACCCAGGACCTTCCATCTCAAGGCCTGGCTCTCAATTCACTGAGTCACTGAGCCATCTAGCCACCATCTTTTTTTTTTGTCCATCCTTAAAGATGCTGGAAGAGTAGCAAGATTGTAAATAAACAGCTCTCTGCATTTGATTTTCCTAATTAGAATGTGAGTTCCTTGGGGGCAGCGACTGCCATGGTTTTGCCAATCTCTGAAGCCAGGCACTTAGTAAATGCTTCATAAATAATAAATGCCAGTCTCTTAGGAAATAGAGCTGCATATCCCATCACCCAAAGGATGTTGGGAAAGGCTCATTCTTGGGGGTAGTTAAGAAGACTGCTACAAATTGCCAACAAAGAAGGTCAGAAGAAGCATAAAGCATAAATCCTACAGAAAGGGGACAACTAAGTAGCTCGGTAGTTATTTTTAGTCAGCATTCCAAACATGGCAAAGGGAAGGGTGCATGTCAGGCTTGGCACAGAATTGTGCAAATTTGAACTCATGTCTTCCAGGCTCTCAACTACCACACCACTCAGCTGCTTATACTCTGCTATTTTCTCAGTACCACTGAGATATCAGAATCCTAGAGGCAGAAGAATTTGTCTTTAAGATGGAAGCCAGTCTGGCTGGATTATAGCTTAGGGAAGGGTTTGTTTCAGCTTTTTCTTATGGCTGAAAAGACAGGCCAAGAATAAGTTGTGAAGGCCTTTAAAAGTCAAAAAGCAGGGCTTTTTATCCTATTTCATTTATACTTATCCTGTTTAGGATCAATAGGGAGCCAGTTTATTGAGCAAAGCACTCACAGAAGATCCCATTCCAGAGTGAGTAGAGACCAATATGGCAGCAAGACCAATATGGAGGCCATGGCAATGGCCAAGGCAGAAAGTGAGAAGGGACCAAAGTCAGCCACATAAAAGATTGTGGAAATGGAATAAGACTTGGTAACAGGCTGGATGTACAGGGTAAAGGAAGGCCAATGAGTCTTAGTACTTCTTACAAGGTGGGTCTGGTAGACACATCAACCAAAGGGCTTAAAGTCCCAAGAGAAAAATCATCCCTACTCAAGTTTAGAGGCAGGTCCTAGGTTCAAATGCGGCCTCAGACACTTCCTAGCTGTGGTGACCCTGGGCAAATCACTTAACACCCCCATTGCCAAGCCCTTACAGCTCTTCTGCCTTGGAATCATTACTTAGTATTGATTATAAGATGGAAAGTAAGGGCTTAAAAAGTAAATAAATAAATAGAAGATCATCACTACCACCAATGGGAGAGAGAGAGAGGGATCAGATGGAAAGCCAAGAGGCAAAGAGGAAGATAGGGGTCATCGTAAGCAGCAGAAGAAACAGATACAGGGCTGGGAAAACACTTGCTGAAACACAGAACAAAACAAGAATTGGGATGATGTTAAGGTGGAAAAGTGAACTAGTGGGATGCCAACTCTTTAAGGACTTTGAATGACAGGCAACTATTTTTTGAACAATTAGCGAACCACTAGATTTCTGAGTAGAAGAATAACAGGAATAGCTCAATGGTTAAGAAAGATTTAGGGACAGCTAGATGGCCCAGTGGGCAGGTGCTGGACCTGGAGTCAGGAAGACTGGGGCTGAAATCCAGCCTCATACAGTTATGTGACCCTCAGTAAATCGGCTATTTGCCCCAGTTTCCTTATCTGGGAGGGGTCGAGAAAACCCCAAATGAGGTCTGAACAACAATAAATAAGGAAGATTTAGCCCTACCCAGTCCTGGTCCCAACCTAACAGTTTTATTACCCATTACTGTCCTTCCCACACATTAAGGTCCAGCAAAACTCCCTCCAGCCTAGAAGGCAGCCACATCCTTGATTCACTGGCCTCCCAACCTTCTAAATAAAGCCCGTCTTTGCCAATGGGATCTCCCTCAGCAAATATCTTGCTATTTACTTTGTATACCCTATATATATTTTAAATCTGGATTAAAGCCATTCTTGACCAGCTATACAACTGGAATCTCCTTCAGCAAATTATCTTGCTATTCACTTTCTTTACATTATATATTTTAAATCTGGTCTAGAGTAAAGCCTTTCTTAACCAGCCACAGTCCTGGTATCCCTCTCAGGAAATTATTTTGTTATTTACTTTGTATACACAATATATATTTTAAATCTGGATTAAAGCCTTTGACTAACCATACTACTGGTATCTCCTTCAGCAGTTTATCTTGTTACTTTGTATACACTATATATTTTAAATCTGGATTAGAGTAAAACCTTTCTTAACCAGCCACATTACTAGCATGTCCCTCAGCAAATTATCTTATTTACTTTGTATATACTATGTTTTAAATCTGGATTAGTGTGAGGCAACTTGCTGTAGTGGGTGAGACTTGGATTCGAATTCTACCTCTGACAACTTACTGACCTTGAAATAAGTCTCTACCACTTACTAATAAAAATTCAAGTCTCTTAATTGATCTGAGCCTGTTTTGTCTGTGGGTAATAACTACTTTTCACGGAGTTTGTCTTTTTTGGAACAAGCACACACATCATTTTTGCCTTTGTACCCCCAGGGCTTGGCACATAACTCTTGCTGTTTAAATGAAGATTGGCAGGAGATTGGAGAAAGGCCACCATTGAGGAGACCAGACCTCAACAGCCCAAGCAGGGACTTGGGACTAAAGGAGCCAAAAAAATCCGAAGGATGCTAAGGGACCCAGGAGAGGGAGAATTCAAAACATGGCTCTGCAGTCTCCAGCACAGGAAACTGGGCAAATGGGGATTTGACCAACATTTATAGAGAAATGAGAAGAGTAGAGTTGTCAGTAGCTATTACTCTAGGGCCAGCTAGTGGACAAAGCATGAGGTTTGGAATCATTTGACAAGTCACTTCATCTGTCTCAGTTTCATCATCTGTACTATGGGGAAAAACAACATCACCCACCTCTGGGTTGTTGTGAGATTAAAGGGCAGAGTACTGGGGCTTTTAAGCCCTTACTTTCTGCCTTAGTAATAACTCTAACTATTTTTCATGGAGTTTTTGTTTTTGTTTTTGGTACAAAGTTTCTGTCTTAGTAACAATTTAGTAACCAAGACAGAAAGGCAAGGGCCAGGCAAACAGGCATTAAATGACTTGCCCAGAGTCACACAGTTTGAATATGTCTAAGGCCACATTTGAACCCAGGTCCTCCTGATTTCATTCCTGGCTCTCTACCCACCATGCCCCCCACTGCCCTTAGGAGACAGTATTTGTAGAGCACTCTGCAAACCTCAAAGCACTTTATAAAGGCTGGCTGTTATCATTACTGTTATATAAACTCATTGAACCCAGCTCTCCCACTGCCTGCCCTGATAGCCTTTTAGGAAAACCACACTGGTGACTTTTATTTATTAAGTCATCTTCTCTCTAAATCAGTCACCAGGAGCGCATTGCAGTAGTCCCCAGGGTTGCCTGGAAGATCACTCAGCCACCTGGAAGCTTCTGTGCTTGCCAACCCCAGAGTATTCAGGCCGGGCAAACTCCAAGTTAATGAGTGTTGCTTCTGAAGACCTGCTGACCCCCAGGGAGCCAATGTCCAGCTGGGGATCTTGCCCAACTAGACCTGGAACAGAAACAAAGGACCTGACCTGCTCTGAAAACCTCAAGAGCCTGTTCATCCAACCAGAAATCCTGTGCCCAGTTCCTTCAGATGCCAAATCAGCTAACCAGCTAGCACCAATTCAAGTGTCTGTCTAGGGAAGGCTAGAGAAGGTGACCTGGAGGGTTCCTTCCAATTCAGAATCTAGAATTCCAGGATTCTGAGGCAAGTCGGATAAGTGGATAAGAGCACCGAGTTCTAATCTAGCCTCAGTGTGTGACCTTGAACAAGTCATTTAACTTCTGCCTCAGTTTCCTCATCTGTAAAATGGAGCCATAATAGTGCCTACCTCCCAGGATTGTTATGAGACTGGAATGAGCTAATATGATAAAGCAACACCTTGTAGGTACTTAATAAATGCATTTGTGTTTCCTTCCTTCCTGTGATTTGCAGCTTGAAGGGGCCTTGGTCCAGTGCTTTCTTTTTCAAGCTTTTAGACACACACACACACACACACACACACACACACACACACACACACACACACACACTACATTGGAGGAAACTGAGTCCAAAAAAGCTAGGCTCCAAAGAAATGAAATGTTCATGGTCAAATACCTTCTGTCTTAAAAATCAACATTGTGCATTGGCTTCAATGCAGAAGACTGATAAGGTCTCAGCAATAAATGACCTTACCAGATATGAAACCAGGACCTCCTTGTCTCTGGGCCTGGCTCTGGTTCATGTTATAGCTTTATCATCACTGTTTTTCTCCCTTCTTAGTGTCCTTTTATTCCACAACTTCCTACATCTTTAATTTTTTTTTTAACCCTCGCATTAAAAGGAAAAGGTCACATTTGGGATGTTGATAAAACAAAACTTGGAGGCAGTCTGGGGTAGAGAAAGGTGCCCACTGAATGAAGACAGAATGAGGAAAACTTCCTGAAAAGTTTAGCATGGGTTGTCTTTGAGTTCTGCCACTCACGGTGACCATGGTCCAGATGTTTATCACCTCTATTAATATGACCCAGAATAAGGTACCACCTCATCTCATCAGACTGGCCATATGGCAGTAAAGTGATCAATGCTGGAGGGGATGTGGCAAAACTGGGACATGAATGCATTGCTGGTGTAGTTGTGAACTGATCCAAACATTCTGGAGGGCAATTTGTAACTATGCTCAAAGGGTAATAAAACTGTGTATACTCTTTGATCCGGCATTAACCACTACTAGATCTATATACCAAAGAGAAAGTAAAAAATACTTGTAAAACATATTTATATCTCTCTTTTTGTGGTGCCAAAGAATTGGAAATTGGGATGTCCACCAATTGGGAAATGAATAACAAAATTGTGGTTTATGATGGTGATGGAATTCTATTGTGCTATAAGAAATTATAAGCAGGATGACTTCAGAAAAGACAAGAAACATCTGCAATGAACTGATGCAGAGCAAAATGAGCAGAAACAGGAGAACATTGTACATAGTAACAGCAGTACTGTGGAATGATCAAATGTGTTAAGACTTAGCTACTCTCAGCAATATAACAATCCAGGACAAGTCTGAAAGATTTATGATAAAGAATGCTATCCAACCCCAGAGAAAAAGCTGTTGGAGTCAGATGCAACTCTTTCCCATTAGTTTATTTACAATTTTATTTGGGGGTTTTGGTTTTATGAGTATCTCTTACAACAATGTAAGATTATGTTCTACATAACAATACATGTATAAACCAGATCAAAATACTTACCATCTGGGGGAGGAGAGAAGAGAAGGGAAGGGAGGGAGGCAAACAATTTGGATCTTAAAATTTTAGGAATGAAAATTATTACAGGTAATTGGAAAAATAAGTTTAAATGAAAAAAAAATGACTCAGAACAGCTGGATATCCATTTCCTAATGTCCAGCTTTAAAGAGGTCCATGAGGGCTGAGTGATCTTCAGAGGAAGGATCTTTAAAATTCTGTTGATTTATTAACTCTTCCTTGAATTTAACTAAGATCCCCTATTTCTTCCTCTTCTTCCTGAAGTTAAAGGGCTTCCAGGAAAGCCAAGTAACATCAACTAGAAGAGAGGGCGCTCATATCTCCTGGCTCACTTTCGGGGTAGAAGTCCATGCTTTCGTCCATGGCTAGGTGATAGAGACTATACCAAACTGCAAATTCTTGAGACACTTTCTTGGCCCTTTTTCAGCCTCAAGCCTGGAAGAATGTTGGCAACCTGAATTCTAAATGCTTTCTTACATAATCAAACCATAAACATTTGGGTCTGTTATGTGTTACGTGAAAAATGTTTCACTTTTTAAAATTTGGGGGTAGAGAAGGTAGATGGGAGGTAGGGAGTGGGTATATTTTAAAGTATCAAAATTAAGTAGATGAGGCAGCTAAGTAACTCAGTGAAGAAAGTTCCAGGCCTCGGACACCTCCTAATTACATTATAGTGAATTGGAGGTAAATTTCACTGTAGGAGGGGAAAAAATTACTAGAGGATGAGGATCAAAATTATTTTTGTGCCAAAATTTGCCTTGGATCTTTTTGTGGCCTTTAGCAAACTTCACTCATCTATTGATTATTTTTTTCCTTTTTAACCTTTACCTTTTGTCTTAGTATCAGTTCTAAGATAGAAGAGCAGCAAGGGCTAGACAATTGGGGTTCAGTGTCTTGCCCGCATTTGAACCAAGAACCTCCTGTCTCATCCCCTACCCACTCCCATCATTCTTTCAGAAGCTATCTTGGTATCCAGGCTAATAAACAGCTAACTGTAGTTTAAGGTGGCCCCCTTTCAAGTGCATTTACACTTGGATTTTGCCTTCTAAAATAGCAAAATTAAGTGACCAAGTCTCCATCTTCAAGAAGCTTACCAAGGAATAGCTGGGTGGCACAGTAACACTGATTGAATTCCTTGAGCCAAGGATGATAAGGAGAGGGTAGAGACACCTTCATGGACACCTGGATTAGATAAGAGCATGGGTCTGGAGCCAGAGTTTAAAGTCTGATAAAAACAGATTATGCTTTGTAGTAGGTGGGACTACATTTAATCTGGTACTAACTACAAGAGCACTGAAGGAGGAAGGGAACTCTCAATAACTAGGGGCACTGGGAAAGGTTCTCATAGGTCAGTTTTAGTTTTCAAAGAGGCTATGGGCAAGGATGGGATAGATACTGTCACAGAACCATGAACTTTAGCAGAGTGGAGGATACCAGGGCCTGGGAGAGTTGGACACAGCTGAATGACTGCTCAACAATAACAAAAGGCCAGGAATTCAGAAATATCTGAAAAGGGGAAGTGAGGCAGTAGAGAAGACCATGGCTTGCTAACTTCTTAATACTAGAAGGGTTCTTGTTAATAACATTTATAGGGGCAGCTAAATGGCACAGTGGATGGAGGGCCAGACCTGGATTTGGAAGGACAAGGGTTTAAATGTGGCCTCTGACCCTTCCTAGTTGTGAGACCCTGGGCAAGTCTCTTAATCCCTATTTCCTAGCCCTTACTACTATTCTGCCTTGAAACTGATACTTGATATTGATTATTGCCTAGCTACTGCCCTTCTATTTTACAGTTGTTACTAAGACAGAAAGGGTTTAAAAATAATTAAAAATAATATTAATATGGTGCTTACTATGTACCAGGCACTGTACACTTCACAAATATTCTCTCATTTGACCATCTCAACTGGCAAGTAGGTACTATTATTATCCCCATTTTCTTCTGTTTTGAACCTTTACCTTCTGCCTTAGAATCAATACCATATATTGGTTCCAAGGCAGAAGAGCAGTAAGGGTTAAGCAATGGGAGTTAAGTGACTTACCCAGGATCACACAGCTAGGAAGTGTTTGAAGTGAGATTTGAACCCAGGACTTCCCATTGATAGATACAGCTCTCAGATCAATGAGCCATCTAGCTGCCCCCATTCCCATGTTCCTGATGGCAAACTGAAGTGAAGTGACTTGCCCAGGTACAAAGTGTCTAAGGCTAGATTTGAACTCAGGTCTTAGAGACTCTAGGCCCAGTGCACTACCTAGCTGTCCCAGTTCAGGTCCTCTTGTCCAATCCCATTTTATAGACAAAAAAAACAAAGTCCAGAGAAAGGCATCCATTTTCCCCAACTAATTAGTGCTAGAGAAATTTAGGATTCTAGGCTGAGTTTAGAAGAATTAATTCAGTATTTTCCCCAACATGAATGTGTATCAGCAAACTTTTCCTATCTAAGATCTTGATTTCTTAAAGGTTTATAACTCTTAAAAAGAAAAAAAAAGCCCCTTTCTTCTGGTCTTTTTTCAGAGATCCCAGCTTCTTGCACCACTGGGAGATTACAGAGGATGGAGCATGTCAGGATCATGAGTCTGGGAATGCTAATGGCTGCATATTCCCAGTCTATGGGGTCCAGGGAGACAGACCCCCCCTTGTGTTTAATGTGGCAGTGACCCAAGCAAGGGTTAGATAATTTGCTCTGCCCACAGCAGGGGGTAGAGGGAAGGGCCCCCGCACCCCACCCACCTTTTCCCCTCTGCTGAGTTCCTGGATCTCAGAGCAGGTCTTTTTGTCTAGATGGTACTTTGGCAGGCTTAAGGTTTTTCCTGGCATGGAAACATTTGAGTAGAAAGGACCTGAAGGATAACCACCAGGGAGAATGAAGAGCTTTTTAGTTTAAAAGAGGGCCATTCCCTGAATTTGAGACCTGGGCAATCATGTACCCAGTGGTTGTTAATAGAATTCATCATTAATCCAATGAACAATGCCAGTGTTACTACTGTAGGGCAAGGAAAAAAATCTGGAATTTGTGTTTGCCCTTGGGCTATAATATAATGACATTCACTGTAACAGAAATATTTCCTTTAAAGGTATAATTAGTATGTATTAAAAGGAAGAGATTATTTAAGAAAAGATCCCAATACACATCCTCCCTTTTACAGATTATAGAGCTTAAAAAAAAAAAAACATTCATCCCAACCCCTCATTTCATAGCTGAGGAAATGAAGGCTAGATTAGGTCACAACTGTACAAGTATTAGAGGCAGAATTTGAACTTGGGTCCTTGGCTCCAGGACCAGAATATGCCTTTATGGCTCTGATCAGATTATGACTTACATAATAGTTATCTGTGTAAATGTCTCTGTAATGCCTGTGTGTGTGCTTGCATGTATGTATATATGTATGTATGTGTGTGTGTGTGTACACACACATATACTTTGGTAGACAAATTCTATTGATTGTCTATTTAAAGTTAAGTTTAGCTTAACATTTGACATTTATCAACCACTTTGTTTTTCTTGTGTAGATGGTTAGACAAACTCTTTTGAGTAATTACAGATCTCTTCCAGGAGGCTCTTCAATGTTCTAGAAAGCTTGAAACAATCAGCAAGACACATCTATCCATAAAAGCATCTGGGAGACCTTCTCATCCATAGAGAATAATTTCCCTTTAACCTGACCTCTGAGCATCTCCTCTGAAATTGGAAAATATCTTTGGCAAGGAATCCAACAGAAAGGTGGGCTGGGTGACCTCTAGAAAATGGCCAACTTTCTTTGAATGATCCCAAGTTTCTCCCAGGAACAAAAGTTCAGCTTTTAAAATACTAATATTCTATTGCTGTTGTCTGGCTATGAGTTTTGGAATCTGATGAGCTAAAAGGGACTGCAACCCAATGGGCAAGGAAGAAATGCAGAGTAGGGGCAGGCTGCAATATATAAGAAAATTTGAAGAACTCTAGCTGGGATGTCATACTGAGTGGGAAAAAATGGCTCAGTCCAAGAGATAAGAATGAGGGAATTCTGGCTGGAGTGCACAAATATTGCATGGGTTGCTCCACATTTCAAGAAAAAATCATGGAAGGTCTTTGCATGCTGGTTGGATCCTACATGGACTCCCAAGTTACAGAAGGATGTGGACAGGAACCACAAAGGACAAGCAGGTACAGCTGGTTTGAAAGATGCTTTATTGGGGGGAACATCCAAGTTGATGAAATCAAAAATACATTGTTTATAACATACCTTCCCTTCCAGCCTTCTCATGGCAATTGCTAGGTTTACATCCCCTTTGGTTTAAATTTCATTATGATTGCTTATATGATTATATAAGCATACTTCCTTCCCCCCCATTTTTTAAAATTATCTGTTATTTCACTTTATCATCAGGACTTCCATACGAGGTAGGCAGTTTGAGTATTATAACATTAAATTATAATAATTTCATAAATGAGAAAACATTCCTGGAGGTGACTTGGCCAGTACCTGAGCTAGTAAATGGCAAGGCTGAGCTCTCTGTACAACTCTCTGAAGTACTCCTAATTCTAAATACTACCTTTCTCTATTACATCTCTGACCCCAGATGTCAAGATAAAAGTAGAGGAAAGGGGCAGTGAGGTGGTTCAGTGGATGGAGAGCCAGGCCTAGAGATGGGAGATCCTGGGTTCAAATCTAACTTCAGATGAAGTGTGATCCTGGGTAAGTCACTTAACCCCATTGTTACCACACCCTTGTGTTAGAACCAATACACAGTATTGATTCTAAGATGGAAAATAAGGGTTTAAAAAAAAAAGGAGAGGAAAAACCACTGCCAAATGGGCAGATCCTAGGCCAGACTGGAATATCAGAGAAACAAGAAGAGTTAGAAGAATCCCTAAGACTTCCTTCTCAGATAGAAGATGGGCCCTTACTGGGAGGCCTCTCAAACAAACTCCTTCCACCAAAAATAAAACTGAAAAAGATTCAGGTCAGAGAGCCACTCTTTGCACTTAAGTATTCAAAACATTCCTTAAGCCCCAGAGGGTGGTTGAGTCATTGCTACTGTCCAAGGAAAGGAAGCACGTGCCATAGGTCAGGTTACTTTCCAGAGTTAAATTTCAAGTCAGGCTGGTATTGAAGACCATCAGATTTTAGACTTGGAAGATTTGGGGAGTCCAATCTACTTAAATCTGCCACCTGGGCCTCAGTATCCCATATTTAAAATGAGAGGTTTGAGCAACTGAATGTCCTTATTCCAGGTCTTCTGAGAGTCTGACCACCAGAAATTACATAATTTGGGAGGCACCTGAAGATACCATATCTAATCTAACTCAAAACATAACCAACAAATGGTTATCCAGTCTGCTTGAAAGTCTCCTAAGAGGGGGAACTCACTCTCTCTGAGGAAGCCCTCTCTATTTCTGGATAGTTCTTGTTATTAGAAAGTTTATTTTTATTTGACTTTTTTTCCTTCTAGCCTAATCTGCCCTTTTCACCCATGGATCCAGGCTCTGCCTTGTAGGCAAACCAAACCGAAAAAGTCTATCTCCCTTCCACACAATCACCCTTCAAAGACAAGTAATTCATCCTTCCAGAAACACCAGTGAGGAAAGGAGGAGGTAGCAGGGATCATAGGTCAGGTGGCTGCAGCCCATTTTGGTAGATGGTTCTCCCAACTGGTGGATTCTAAGATTCTGTTCTTGCATTCTAAGAACCCTTCCAACTAACCTCCCATTCAAAGTCCCACATTAGATGGTGCAAATGATAATATTTTGTATTCCAACACACTGTTTTAAGATTCCTTTTCCAGCTCCAAACATTCTCTGTTCTAAGCTCTCTTCCAGATCCAAATCCATTGATTTCCAAGTTTGAGTCATCTTGGGCGTCTTGAAGGTACAAAATCTTTAACTCATGTCTCTGTGGTTCTTTCCGACAAGCTTGGCAGGCATGAGGGTTTATAGGCTCGGGACATTATCAGACAATACTATCTTTCTTTCCAGTGGGAGAGCATTTCAGGTCACGTGCCCTAGTGTTTTTTTGTTGTTTGTTTTTTTGTTTTTTGTTTTTTTGTTTTTTAAAGCAAAGGGGCTAACAGAAGGGTTCAGAATCCTTCCCATCACAAGGGCTACTAAGCTATGTGGTCCCAGCCTCTCCCATAGTCACCCTAATTGTTTTTCAGACTCACATGAATGTTAAGATTTAAACATTTTCCCTCCAACACCTCACCCCCATCTCTAGGGAGCTCACAAAAACTAGATTTCCATCACTATTAACTTCTACACACCCACTCAGCAAAACAAAAGAAAACTTAACATGTGTTAGCCTTCCATTCCAAGGGATCAGTGGGATTAAAGATGGAACCAGGTCTGACCCTTCTTCTGGTCACCCATCTCTCCCATCCCTGCCTCCTGCTTAGTGAACCTGGATGGATAACTTACCCATCTATTTCAAGAAAGTGGCCTGGACCAGATCTCATCCATGAAGCTACTATGTACTTTTCCATAGGTTAGTAGCTCTTGTACACTCTATAATTCAGCCAAATGGGCTTTCTTGCTCATTCTCATACTCAACCCTCGTATCTCCTTTCTGAATGTGCTGGTTCTTTTCCTCCAGGTCTAGAACACACTTCTGCCTCAGCAGAAGCCTAAGTGGTCCTCAAAGCTCAAGGCAAACAAACACCCCATTCTACAACCCTTTCTGGTCTCCCAGTTAGAAAATAAATAGCCTTGTAGATGTTTCATGTCCCAGATATGGGGTTTTGTTAGCAAAGATACTGGAGAGGTTTACCATTTCCTTCTCCAGTGGATCAAGGCAGAAAGAGGTTAAATGACTTTCCCAGGATCATACAGTTATTCAAGTGTCTGAGATGTCACATTTGCACTAAGACCTTCCTGACTCTTGGTCCAAAGCTTTATCCAGTGAGTCACCTAGCTGACTCTAATGCAAAAAGAAGTTAAGTGGCTTACCCAAGATCACACACCTGGGAAATGTCTGAGTCAAGTTTTGAACTCAGGTCTTCCCCATCCAATTACCTTGCATTTATTTTATGTATATTATTTTCCTGAAAGAATAGTCATTTTGTTGGCTTCTCAAATTCTTATTTTTGATGTTTTTGTGGTTTTATTGGGGTTTATGTTTTGATATTTTTTGGAGGGGGCAGGATTCTTTGTGTCTCCAGCACATGCGCTTAACAAATGATTGTTATTTACAGATAGAATATAGAAGAGACAGCTAGGTGGATAGGTAGTACAGTGGATAGAGAGCCAGGCCTTGAGTAGGGAGGCTTTAGGCTCAAATCTAGCCTCAGATACTTCCTAGCTGTGTGACCCTGGGCAAGTCACTAAATCTCGATTGCCTAGACCTTACCATTTTTCTGCCTTGGAATCTATACAGAGTATCTGTTCTGTCAACATGGAATCTAAAAAACCCCAAACTTGTAGCCTAGTAAGATCTGATGAACCCCAAGTTTTAGGATTAGTTTGTAAATTGGAGACCCCAAAGCTAGTCCTTGTTCTACCCTGAAGGGAATTTCAGGCTAGCAGTTTCAGACTGAATAATGGACCCTAAGGTAAATGACAATCCCACCTAACAGTCTCCCATTATATGAGACCCTTTCCCAAGACACACACCTGGCAGGGAGCATCCTTTTAGTATCCATTGTAAATAGCCCCTTCCCTTACATGCTAGCCTCTAGCCAAGATTCCTTTCCAAGCTTGACTGTATCCTGTCAGTATAGTTTGAACACTCTCATTTCCTTGTAGCTACTGTAATGTCAATCAATCATCTTTCCCTGGCCCTGGATCCCCAGAATGGTATAAAGGTGCCCTAAATTCTTTTGTTCCTTGGAGCTGTCAATCTAGCGTGGTTGGCTTTCCCAGAGGTCAGTGACCAGAGCAACCAGGGTCTTGGGACTCTGTGTGGAGGCTCTGAGAAAAGCACTGAACCCCTTTCCTTAATTAAAGTGGGTTTTTCTGACTATTTAATAGTTCTGTGTTTTTTCCAGTTAACAGTTCTAAGATAGAAGGTATGAATTTAAAAGAAAAAAATGCAATTTAAAGCTAGAAGGACCTTTAAGAAATCTAGTCTAAAAAATCTTAAAGTAGGATCCATAAACTTTAAAAAATTATCTTTTGATAACTATGTTTTCAATTATATTTCATAATTATTTTTATTTCAACATAACGGGCTTGATTCTAACACTCTGAACTTTATTTTATGGGTTTAAAAACATTATTCTGAGAAGAGGTCCAAAGGTTTCAGTTGCCAAAGGGGTCCATGGCATTTTTAAAGGTTAAGAATCCCTGATCTAATAACACAACCACCCAGTAGGAGGAGCAGGAGATGGAGAGTCCTGGGCCTAAAGTTAGGGAAGACCAGGCTCAAATCTAGTCCGCATACCTATAAACTGTGTGATCCTAGGCAAGTCACTTAACCACTGCTTGCCTCAGTTTTCTCCTTTGTAAAATGAGGACAACAACAGCAACTACCTGCCACAGTTGTTAAATCTTAGCTGTTAATAATAATTAGTATGTAGCATGCAATGTTCTAACATTCTAAATTCTAAGAATCTTTCCAGCTCTGTCATCTTGAGTCCTGTGTTCTGACATTCAATTTACTATACTCCTAGAATCAAAGTCTTATTTTCCATTGCCCTTTGAAGCTCGGAGTTGAGCAAGACAGATCATCCTAGAGTTCAGTCAGTCTAACCCCCTGATCAGAAAAATAGGAAATCAAGCCAGGAAGGCTGAGGGTTATGATATTGTGAAAAGACTGATGAACTTGGGAATCAGGAGACTGAATACATAAGGTCCAAGCTCTGATAGTTCCTTGCTATATGATCCTAGGCAAGGCAAATCTTTTTTTTTCCTTCACTCAGATTCGATTTTTAACTTTGGCCAGTGGCAGATGTGATTATAATGGATAAAAAAGAGAGAGAGAGAGAGAATGCCATTTATTGTACAGGTACTAACCCCAGCTCCACCAAGCTGAAAGGTACTCATGGTCTTCCTATATGTTGCTGCTTTAAGCAGAGAGGGAGAACAATCAACTTAGAACTCGCACAAATAATCTATTTAAACTAACAAAAAAAAAAATACTAGAAGATGTTCAAGAAAGAGAAAGCCAGAAAACTATGAGGAACTTCAAATTTATCTCCCCAGCCTGGAAGACAGGAAAAGAGAGCCAAAGAAAAACTCTGCCTACCTTCTCCCTCTCTGCGCTAGCCCCAGGAAAGTAAAGGAAAAAAAAAAATTAGCCATCCTCCCAGAACCAGAGAGCAATAGTGTCATTTTTCTATAGGTTTTCCCACAGCTTACTAGAGCACCCAGAAAATAGAGAATTTAGAGTTGGAAGGAACCTGAAGCTATCATCTGAGCTCTTAATCTCATGAGTGGTGTGAACCACCCTCTCCCAGGCAAATTGGCAGTCTGATGAAGTGAAGCCCCTAGATGCTTCCTCAGAAAATTTTTAAATTTTTATAAATAATTTGTTTAAATGCTCTGATTTAGATGATGGTTGAATATAATGAAAAGAAATTATATATTACAAAATACAATATATAATTAGAATGTTACATTATAAAATGAGATATTTAATTATAATATACTACAATACATTATAAAATATAATGAAATACATATACGATATGTAACTATAATGTTATACTATAAAGTATAATTAAGTACACATGTGTAATTACAATATACTATAATATTATAAAATAAAATGAAAATAAAGATGGAATATATTTTTCCCTTCCAAGTTCACAGACTCCCTGAAATCTATCCATTAGCCCTCTAACGTTTGTGGAGAAACCTCAGTCAGGTCCAAGTCCCTGACTTTAATCAATCAACAATTTGTTAATCCCCTACTGTGTGCCCAATACCAAGTGCTAGAGTTACAAAAACTCTGGCCTACAAAAGAGCTCCAAACTAATGGGGAAGACAACATGCAAACAATATATACAAAGCAAATTATGTGCAGGAGAAATAGGGGAAACACTAGAATTCTCAGAGGCTAGGAAAGGTTTCCAGTAGAAGGTGGGATCTTAGTTGAGACTTAAAGGAAGGTCAGTAGGAGGAGCAGAGGAGAGAAAGCATGGGATTTCCAGACTAGGTAACAAGAGAAGTGAGCAGTGATTAACTCGCCTCACTTCTAAGTGCGGGGCTCTTTCCCTTGGCCCTCCCATGCCAATCGCAAAAGCAAGAGGGCAGAATTGCATCTTCTCAAGCCCAGCTCATAACCAAAACAGCCCCTGCACACAGACCAAACCTCAAAGAGACAACACTAGGGAAGAAAGTAAGACCGGAATCACAAAGAGAGGGCAGACTTCCAGGGCAGCTTCTGTTCAGCACAGGAAGGGTTCTGGCACCCTTTTTTTCCAGGGAGGGGACAGTAGCTAGAGCCCTACCTAACCTGCCCTCTTCTCCGGAAGAGGCTGAATCATAGCTCAACTAAAACAAGCCAGTGGCAAGCTACTTGCATTAAAATATCTGCGCTTTTCCAGCTGTTTCCACTATTTGTAAGCAAGAGGGGTTGACTGGACCCAGGGAGAGAAAGGGAGGTCGGCCAGGGGTGGCAGATGGGGGGAAAGGGTTGGTTAAGGCTCATTCGGCCAATCTCTCCCCTCACCCTTCCCAAGAAGGTAATTTAAAAGTACAAGATGAATCAAATAACAGATCTGCTCTCCCAACGCACCGCAGCTTCCCCTACCCCACCTCACCACCACAGCCCCAAGGGCTGCAAGGCATACCCACCCACCCCCACTCTCCTCTCTCTACAGGCGCTATCTCCCTTCTCCCTACGCCACCTCCCGGTCCCAGGCCACAGATCGAAACCTATGATCAACCCCTTTAGTCCGAGGGCACTCACTTACTTGCATTCACAACTGTAAATCACATACACTACACACGCATACAACAGAGCACACCCATACCTACACTCTCGGCTCTTCCCTCATACCAGGAGGAGCAAGAGAAGGGGGGCCCCTTTGCTGGACGCCCTACTCCATGCTTCTCGTCTACACTTGCCCGCCTCCCTCTTCTGGCCCAAACCAGGGAAGCGCCCACGTCGCGCACGATCCCCCAGGCAGAGGCGCCAGCTGTTAAGTTGGGCACGGAAACAAGAGCAAAGTGTGCCAGGTGTTCACAGAACACACACACACACACACGGTATACACATACAGATTCATACACCCCTGTTTCTCAGGCATTCATCTGATGGGTTCCCAGCTCCCATCCTCCGCTCTTAGGGTCATCCTAGAGGAGTTGGGTGGAGCTCTCCTTTCCTTTTATAAGACCCCTCCTTTCACCTCCACTCCGCGGCAGAACCAAAACAACCAGCACTCCCCCCTCCCATCAAACTCCGATCCTAGCTACCCACATCAAGCATCCCTTCTTCCTTAAATCACCCCATGCCCAAGTTTTGCAGGGAGCGCGGCGCTGTCTGCGCGCCCCGCCCACCCCGAGGAGTCTTCTGAGCCCCGAGCGCACCACGGGGTCCTGGAGCTCCCAGGTGCGGGTCTCAGAGCAGCCTCGGGGACAGAAAACCAAAGATCCCAGAGCCCCCCGTCTAGGTCCACGTGGTCAGGCTAGGGGCAAGTGGCCTGCCTTACCTGGGGCAAAAAGGACTGGGAGATAAGGAGCGTCGGCCCAAAGGGGCTACTCAACCGCGCCCAGGTCTGGTGTCCAGCTACCAACCTCGGAGCCCGAACGCGTGGGTGAGCGAGGAAAGCGTGTGCGCAGACGATGAGGTTTGTTTATGTCCGGCGCAGGCGGGCGAGGGACTCTTTATAGCCGCTGCGGCCCCGCCCTCTTCTCTCCGACAGTCCCCGCAGCTGCTGTTTCTGCAAGCAGGAGCCCCGACCGCCCTCTCCCTCCTTTCTCCCTCCTTCCTCCCTCCTCCCTCTTGCTCTTCTTCCTCCTCCGCCTCCTTCCGCGAGCCGTGGCCGCCTGTTGCGCAATGCTTTGTAAGCGAGGAGCTATGGCTAGGGCGTCCTCCTCCTTGGGGATCTAGGCTCCCCACGCCACTCCCTTCCCACCCCCACCCCCCCAGAGCCCGAGATCTTTGTGTTTGGTGGAAGCGGAGGGATGGCTGCGTGGTGTGCGTGTGTATGAGTGAGTGTGTGTATGTGAGTGTGTGCACGCGCGCGGGTGCTGGGGTTAATTTCCTCCCCACCATATGGGAGTTGGGAACGTGCACGCCTCCACACCCCTCGTCGGTTGCCGGGTGGCTTATTAACACCAGCTTGGGCTAGACTCATTTCCCCATCCTCTCCCCCTGCCTTCTCCATTTTCCTGCCCGTTCGCTCCCATTGAAAATCCCCGGGGCTCCAAAGTCTTCCTCCAACTTTCTTCACACCGATTGAGCTCTCTCCTTCCAGTCTTCTCCCTAACCTCTGGCTTTCTCCCCAACCCAAGTCTCCTTTTCCTCTTCAGCCATCTAGTCCAACCAGCAACTACAAGAATCCTCTCCACAGAGAAGGAGGGAAAGAAGCATTTTCTTAAGTGCTTATTACAAACACAAGTTGTTATCCAGTCTCTACTTTAAAACCTTATTAATTGGGTTACCCTCCAAAAGAATGCATTCCATGTTGGGACATTTCTAATTTATCTTGGACGTATTTTGCTTCTTTGCAGTTGTTTACTTCGCGTTGTCTTCCCCCGTTAGGTTGTGAACTTCATGAGGGAAGAGATTTAATTTTTTCTTTTAACCCTTACCTGCTGTTTAGAGTCGATTTCGGTTTTAAGGCAGAAGGAATGGTAAAGGCTAGGCATTGGGGATTGAGTGACTTGCCTAGGGTCACACAACTAAGAAATTAGCTGCCTCATAAAAGGGTCTTTCTTTTGCTTTTCTTTGTGTCCCAAGCTTAGCACGGTGTCTCACACATAGTCACTTAATAAATACTTTTTTAATTTGACTTCTAATTGACCGGCAGTTTTTTTTTTAATTTAAATTTTTTATTTTTTAGAAAAAAAAATTTTTCCAAGGTTACATGATTCATGTTCTTGCTCTCTTTCCCCCCAACCCCCCCCCCCCCAACCTCCGGGTAGCCAATGCGAATTTCTACTGGTTTCTTCATGTGTCATCCATCAAGACCTATTTCCATATTATTGATAATTGTTCAAGGGTGGTCATTAAGAGTGACAGGCAGTTTTGCTGTAAGGTATTTAATAAATTTTGGCAGATGTCCTTCTAAAAAGGGGACTCAGTGGATTGGGATCCAGACCTACAGACTGGAGGTCTTGGGTTCAAATCAGAGACTTCCTAGCTGTGTGACCCTGGGCAAGTCACTTAAACCCCCTGGCTTAGCCCTTACCACTCTCCTGCCTTGGAACCAATAGACAGTATTGATTCTAAGACAGAAAGTAAGGATTAAAACATAAAACAAAATAAAGTTTTTAACATCTTTCAGCTTCTTTGAATTCAATCCCTCCATGATATAGTACAGGCCCTCCTCATCTTTAGCCTCAGAGCTAGCCAGTAGCCTTCTAATTGAATTTCCCTTTTCCTAAATCTCACCTTCTCCTTTCCCTCCTCCACCTGGGAGCCAAATAGATAATTCCTAAAATCCCAATCTAATCAGGTCATCACCTTCCCTTAGTCTCAAAAATAACAAAAAAGCTCCTTGATGCCCCCAAGATAAAATACAAATTCTCTACTCTGGCCATTTAAAGTCTTTCACAATCTGACTCTCACTAGGACTAACTTAACCTCACTGGTCTGACCTTTCTCATCTGTAAAATATGGGAGTTGGATTAGGTGATTTCTGAGGTCCCTTCTGGCTCCAAATCTATGAGACTAGGAGATCTGCCTTTCCAGTCATTTCAAACTACTTCAAATTACCCTCCTGCTTATACTCTCTGCTCTAGGCAAACTGACCCTGCTGGCTGTTTCCCAGATAGGAATTGCATCTCTTCCCCCTTCCTACCTTTGCCCACTGCATGCCTCCCTTCTACCTTGTGGTATCCCTATCTTCTTCCAGGCCTACCTTGAGTGCCACCTTAGACCTACTCCCTGAATCATCTCCTAAATTCTTACTCACCCCAGGACCACTGTTGTTTTTGTTTTGGGCTTTGAGGCATGTTGATACGATTTTTAATAATCATTTTCTGACTTATTTGTGATCCATGCACTCTCCCTCCCTTCCCCAAGATAGGAAGTAATATGATACAAGTCCTGCATGTGCTATCACAAAAAAAATATTTCCATATTCATTATCTTGTGAAAGAAAATACATATGACTTACACAAGAAAAAAATCATGAAGAAGTTAAAGTAAAAAAAATGATCTGCTTCAATCTGCATTCAGACTCCCTCATTATGGTAGTGGATAGTCTGAGTCCCATGTTGCTGACATCCATCCTTGCGTTGTTAATAATAGTTAAGCCATTCATAATAGTTCATCCTATATTATTGTTGATACTGTTTATTACATTCTTCTGGTTCTGCTCACTTCACTTTGCATCACTTCATGTAAGTCTTCCAGGCTTTTTTTTATGTTCCTCATTTCTTATGGCACAATAGTATTCTGTTACACCTATATATCACAACTTGTTCAGCCATTCCTCCATTAGTGAACATCCCTTCAGTTTCCACTTCTTTGTCACCACAAAAAGAGCTGCAATAAATATCTTTGTATAATTAGATCCTTTTCCCTTATCTGTGATCTCTCTGAGGTACAAACCTAGTAGTAGTATTACTAGGTCAAAAGGTATGCACAATTTTATGCCCCTTTGGGCATGTTCCCAATTGTTCCTCTAGAATTGTTGGATCAGGTCACAGCTCTATCATCAGTGTATTAGTGTCCCAATTTTCTCACATCCCCTCTAACATTTATCATTATCCTTTTGGTTATATTAGCCGATCTGATAGATCTGGGGTGGTACCACAGAGTTGTTTTAATCTGCATTTCCCCAATTAATAGTGATTTGGAGTATTTTTTCATAGATTCTAAATAATTTTAATTTCTTCAACAGGGAATTGCTTGTTCATATCTATTGATCATTTATCAGTTGGGGAACAACTTATAGTCTGATAAATTGACTCAGTTCTCTATGTATTTGAGAAATAAAGCCTTTGTCAGAAATCCTTGCCATAAAAAGTTTTTCCCAGTTTGTTGTTTCCGTTCCAGTCTTGGTTATGTTAGTTATGTTTGTGCAAAACTGTTTTTACTTAATGTAGCCAAAGTTAACTATTTTATATCTCATAATGTTCTCTATTTCTGGTATGGTCATAAATTTTTCCCTTATCCATAGGACTGACAGATACACTATTTTGTGCTCCCCCAACTTATTTATGGTATCTCGCCTTTTCCTTATAAATTATGTATCCATTTTGACTTTGTCTTGGTATATGGTATGAGATGTTAGTCTATGTCTAGTTTCTGCCTTATTGTCTTCCAGTTTTTCTAGCAGTTTTTGTGGAATAGTATATTCTTCCAAAAGCTTGGATCTATTTATCATTTTAAGGAATGTTCCATTTATTCCAATGTCCTCTAGCATTTTACTTATTTATTTTACTTAAACCCTTAGCTTCTATCTTAGAATCCATACTAAGTATCAGTTACAAAGCAGAAGAATGGTAAGGGCTACCCAATTGAAGTTAAGTGACTTGTCCAGGATCTCATAGCTAGGAGGTATTTGAGCCCAGATTTTAACCCAGGACCTCCCATCCCCAGGTCTGGCTCTCTATCCACTAAACCACCTAGCTGCCCATTTCTGTGTTTTATAGGAATGGATATTGTATTTTGTCAAAAGCTTTCCCTGCATCAATTGATATAATCATATGGTTTCTGTCAATAGTTTTCCTAATGTTGAACCATCCCTGCATTCATGGTATAAAATCTGCCTGGTCACAGTATATGAGGTCCCTATTTGTTAACTGTTGTTTCTTCTCTCACAATTATTGCATACTTGTGCTATGTTTATCTCTGTGCATCCTTTATCTTTCCATAGAAATATAAGCTCTCTTCAGGCAGAAAATTTCATTATTTTATATTTACATCTCCACAGCCTAGTGCAACGCCTAGCACACAGTGGAGCTTAATAAATTCTTGTTGATTGATAGTCTTAAATCCTTTCACCTTGGCTCTCAAGCTATATGAAGTGTTAGAGATAATCTAGTCCAAAGCCATTCTTTTGACAGGGAAACTAAAAGCCACGAGAAGCAGAGTTAATATTCAAACCCAGATCCAAATCAGTTTCTCCTTCTAATACACCATTCTGGTTGCCCTCTTCTAGAGACATTCCAGCTAGTCTGTTTTCTTCGGTTATTCCCAACTCTTTGTGATTCCTTTTTTTTTTTTTTTTTTTTTTTTTGCCGGGGAAGGTGGGGGGAGGTGGTGGAAAGGTTGACAAAGATATAGGAATGATTTGCCATTTCTTTTTCTTGCTTATTCTACAGATGAGGAAACTGAGGCAAGCATGATTAAATGACTTGTCCGAAGTCACACAGCTAGTAAATGTCCAAAGATGGATTTAAACTCCAGTCTTACTGACTCTAAGCCCTATATTCTATATGCCAATGATGGCAAACCTATGGCATGTATGACAAAAAGGGCATGCAGAGCCCTCTCTGTGGGCACACCTGTAGTTGCCCACCAGAGCTTGTTAATAGAAAGTCAGAGGGACTCGAGATGGAGCTGTTCCCCTCTCCCTCTTGTTGTGTGGAGATGCAAAGCATGGAACTTTGGGTGAGGCTATCCCTGTACCTTTGCAAGGATTCCATGCTTTGCATCTCCACACAACACTCTCCATGCACCTGAGAACATTCCTCACTTCACCTGCCCCTCTGCCCAGTAGTCCAATGGAAGCTACTCTCCCAACCCTGTCTGGGATAAGGTGCTGGAGGGACTGGGAGGCTCAAATGCTATATGAGGATGTGGCACAGACAGCAGCCTGTTGGTCTGCAGTGAAGGTGATTCCTTAGGTTTGAGGGAAGCATAGCTCACAGCTGACACATAGCTGGAGGAGAGCAGAGCTGGAGTGGAACAGCGGCTTAGGCCACTCTCCTCCCTGTCTCCACACACAACTCTCATCACCCATCCCTCTGCTCAGTAGCCCAATGGGAATGCTTCCTCACTCCCCTGTCTGGGGTAAGGGGGGCCTTTGGGGAAGGTGTGGGAGGCAGGGGGCAGCACCTAGTCTCTGGGAGGGATGAAGCATGGCATTCAGTCTCTGTGGGTGGGGTGGGCATGGCACTTGGTCTGGGGGGGTGGGGTGGGACAGGACTTGGCCCTCCATCTCTAAAAGGTTCACCATCACTGCTATATACTATGCCACCTACCTTCCATCCCTAAAACATAGCACTCAAAAATGAACACATTTCTTCAGATGTTTCATCCCCTTAAGTCTCTGGAATTTTTTGTGTGTTTTTTTAATTAGATTTATTGGAATTTGTAGTAAATTCTATAATAAATACAACTAGAATTAATATAATAAAGAGGTTTTATAATAAATCAATAAATATTTTTAAAAATTAAAAACACAAAGGCAAAACTAGAGCTATTAATATCACATATAACATATATTATTATATATCATGTAAATCTGTCAGTATTGCTATTATTTTCTACCATTAATTTAATTGGCACAGGATAGTATTTTAAAGAGTATACCAGATCAAGAGTCAAAGGACCTGGTCTCTGTTTTGCCCATATGACAATCTTCCTTTCTCCCTTCATGTTTTCTCCTAGACTAGCTCTTTCTTTTACTTTATTTGCCTGTCCTTTCTCCCATTCTCTTCTCTATCTATCTCAAAGGAATAAATCACAGATTCCTTCTTCACCTGCAAATCTTAATATCTCCACCACAGTTTTAAGCCTTTAATCATAAACTGTCTACAGTTATTACTTAACTGCTTCAGGAAAAGTTAATCTTTTTTTAATGTGCTTTCTTTCTTAGTATCAATTCTAGACAGACATAAGAGTGGCAAGATGCTGGGCAATCTAGGTTAAATAACTTGCCTAGGATCACACAGTCATATTTGAACCTAGTTCTTGCCTTTTTTGCTACTAGTTGCCCCAGAAAAGTTAGTCCTCTCAGCTGAATTAGGCTCATAAGGGTACATGTAAGCTACAGAAAGTGCTAAAAAAGGGCGCTTTGAGATTATCATCTAGTTCAGCCCTCTAATTATACCAATGAAGAAAGTGCTCCATGAAGTTAGCCCAGTTCCAATGATCCAGCCTTGGTGTTTCCTTTCTCAGGACTCAATATTTTGTCTCTTCTACACTTCACAAGTGCAATTTTGTATTCCAGTAACTTATATCTGTTAAAGTTAAATTAAAAACTCTGGTTCTTAGTTTCCATAGAGTTTATTAAAATTACTTGAATAAAGAAGGCATACAGATAGAGAATAAAGCCTGTTTCTAATCTAACCACATGTCTTTCCACATGGCTATCTCTCTCAGCCAAGGTCCTCCACCTCCTCTGTCCAAGGAAATAGAGCCCTTACTCAAACCCCCTCTTTTATCTTCCTTTTTACCCCGGACCAGTAACCTTCAGTTCTGGGTCTTATCCCTAGAACACTTCACCTGTGACCTGTGTTTAGAGCATTCTCATGTGACATCCAGTCCTGGGGGAAGGGGTTTCCCTTCACACATACTTCTTTTGTTTTTTTCTTTTTTTTTTTTTTGAATCATTTATGATTACTTTGGTCTACTCAAGAGGTAACTCCCTAATCCAATGTGGTTCCTTCCAACCCTGATCCTATGATTTCCATTTGGTTCACAGAATAACTTAGAGATGGAGTGATCCATGGTTATGGGGGTTACCAGGGATGGAGCCAGAACTAGAATCCAGGTCTTCTGAGGAAGACATTTTAAACCAGTCCACACTGTCATTTCTCTATCAACTAGAATATTTGATTAATCAGAATATCTTATTTATTCACCCTGCTAGATATAACACGTAAATCTTTCTAGCATTCATTTAATTGGTTCAGGATAGCATATTGAAGAGCATGCCAGACTGAGAGTCAAAGGACCTGGATTTGAATCCAAGTTATGCTATTTGGGCATGGTTAATGACCGAGTCTCTACAAAGGTAAGGAAGACCTTGATGGCAAACCTTTTAGAGACTGAGTGCCCAAACTGTAATTCTCCTGGGGCATATGAGCTGCCCCCTTGCCCCAGACAGGGGAAGGAGAAAGCCCTCCCATTGGCCTGTTGGGCAGAGGAACGAGTGATGTGCAAAATGTCATCAGGAGCAGTGGAGTGGGGGAGGAGAACAGCTCCCTCTGGCATGGGTGCCACAGGTTTGTCAACATAGGGTTATAGCAAAGGGTCTACAGAAAACTCATGTGTATCAACTATTGCCATTTTTATTTAACCCCAATAAATGTGCAACCTGACAGTCCAATAAGTTAAGCAGACATGCCTTCTATGATCTGAATAAATAATGTCTTGAACATATATAAATAGTTTTGACTGTAAATGTTTTTGTAAAGACAGCCCTTCTGCTTCTACCCTTAATTGGATCCCTTCCCCTCCCTTCTGACAAGTTTCCTCCACTCTCATTCTCTTCTCTAATCTTCAATCTCTCTCTTTTTCTTTCTATTAGCTTCTATTCTCCTTTCTACAATCATATTTATCGTTAAGAAACCCTCACTTGAACCTGTCATCCCCTTAAGCTGCCCTCCTTTTTTACATACAAACTCCAAAGAAAAACTGCTCATGTTTGTTGTCTACACTTTCTCTCCTGTAACTCCTTAACCTTTTACAGTATGGCTTCTAATACCATTCCTCAAATGAAACTACTCTCTCCAATATTTTTATGTCTAGTTAGCAAAAAAATGGTTTTAAAAATGTTTGGTTCTCCATTTAAAAAACAGGTCCTGATCAAGACATAAGAAAGTGAGGGAGACAATGTTAGTAATGTAGATTAAACTTAAAAAATGTGTCAAGAATCCATTCCTTCCCCACCCAATCTCCACCAGTTTTTAAATATTTACTCACAAAGGGGCATCTAGGTGTCTCAGTGGATAGAGAGCCAGGGCTAGAAACAGGAGATCCTGAGTTTAAATCTGACCTCAGATACTTCCTAGCTGGGTGACCCTGGGCAAGTCACTTACCCCTCATTGCCTAGCCCTTACTACTATCCTGCCTTGGAACCAATACTTAGTATTGATTCTAAAGTGGAAGGTAAGGGTTTATAAATATATACATATTTATATATATATATATATACATATATAC
>NC_058130.1:684705405-684714762 GCF_016433145.1 Gracilinanus agilis
TATATATATATACATATATACACATATATATTTGTATATATACATATTTTTATATATGCATATATATACACATAACATGTATGTGTGTTTGTATGTGTGTGGAAGAAAGAACCTTAAGTATACTCAGTGTTGTGCTGGTAAATATATAAATAAATGTAAATTATAATAGAAATTATATATTTTTAAAATTTTAAAATATTTTTAAATAAATTTTGTTTAACCCTTACCTTCCATCTTAAAATCAATACATGCATTGGTTCTAAAGCAGAAGATGGTAAGGGCTAAGTAATGAGAAATAAGTGACTTGTCTACACACAGAATAGCATTTCCCATCTCCATGCCTTTGTATAGTCTAATCTGCTTATCTGTGTAAGGATGCAGTTTCCAACCAACTCTATTACTATAAACCCAGAAATAGTATTATTTTTATCATCAATAATAATAATACTTCTAGCTAACACTTACATAGCACCTACTCTGTGCCAGATTGTGCTAAACCCTTTACAAATATTATTGCATTTGATCCTTACAACAACTCTGGAAGAGAGGTGCTATTATGATTCCCATTTTATAGTAGAAACTGAGACAAACAAATTAAATGACTTGCCCAAGGTCACATGGCTAGTAAATGTCTGAGACCAGATCTGAACTTTTCTTTTTTTTTAAACTCTTACCTCTGTCTTAAAATCAATATCTGTATTAGACCCAAATATGAAGATGGGATTAACTCTCCCCTGCCCTATTTTAGATTTAATCACCAGAAGCGTATATGCCCCACTTTATGCTTCAGTGGGGGGAGGTCTATAACCCATGTGTGCTAAAAGTGAGTGACAAATCAAAAACGACTGACTGCCACTTGGGCAATCTAAGAAAATTCTAAGACTGCAAGGTCCACGTAAAGTTGAGGAAGGCAAAGGAAGTGACGCAAAGAAGCATCTTTAAAAGCAGTTGTAACTTCCTGTGAGGGAGAGTTCTTCAGAGTTCGGAGTTGGAGTTGAAGGTTGGTGAAGGATTTGCTTTGTGAACCTGAGACTCTGACATTAGTGAGACAGCTTTTGCACCTTCCTTTAGGACAACCACGTGGGTGAGTGAAAAGGCTGACTCCTTTTCCTGGCTTTCTGGAGGGACTAGCCTCCAGAGAGGCCCTGTTTTGGAAGAGGCTTTGTGGCTGGAGCCCTTGCTTTTATTCATCACTGGGCCCTTGGCTGAAGACTAATTAGCCCTGCCTGGGTTGAGCCAGGGGCCGGAGCAAAATGCTTAGTGTGTTAGGTTAGATATCTTACTCTTTCCTCTTTCACGGTTCCCTTACTTTTTCACTCTCTCTCCTTTTGTAGATAAACTACCATAAAAAGTCATTCTGACTTGAGTAATTAATTTTCACAACCACATTTCATATAAATTTAGTCCAACTTTTAGTTTTTAACCCTTACACAAAGCAGAAGAGCAGTAAGGGCTAAACAATGGGCATTAAGTACTTGCTTATGGTCACACAAACAGGAAGTGTCTGAACCCATATTTGAACCCAGGACCTCCTATCTCTAAGCCTGGCTCTCTATACACTGAGCCACTGAGATATTCCTTGTTGTTCAGTCTTGCCTTACTCTTCTTGTCCATGGGGTTTCTTGACAAAGTTACTGGAATGGTTTGCCATTTCATCTTCTCCAATGCATCAAGGTAACCAGAGGTTAAAATCACTTAACCAGGGCCACACAACTAGTTAGGTGTCAGAAGTCTAGATTTAAAATCAGATCTTCCTGCCTCCAGGCCTTGCACTCTGGCTACTTTACTGCCTCTATCCTTGTATCTACTTTGTGCCAATTTTTAATTTACTTATGTATGCATAATTTGTTTCCCTCAATGAGATATACGCTCCCCGAGAGGCATTTCACTTTTGTTTCTGTGGGACCTAGGATAGTTCCTGAGCTCCCTATGCTCTTAATTGAATGGTTGATTAACAAATATTAATTTTTAGGATTTTTAGGAGTCTTTGAATATCAGGCAGCATGGGGTAGTGGGACAGGTTTTGGAGTCCAAGAGTCTTGAGTTCGAAGGCCTGTGTGATCTTGGACAAGTTGTCCAAAATCTCTAGGACTCAGTTTACCCATTTATAAGATGAGGGAGTTATGAGGTCCCAATCAGTTGCAAATCTACACTCTTAATGATGGGGAAGGGCTAGAGGGAGCCATAGTAAAGTTCATTGGCATTAAAAAGGTGTCCATTTGGGCAGCTAGGTGACACAATGGATTGAGTGCTGGGCCTGGAGTCTGGAGGACCTGGGTTCAAATGTAACCTCAGACCCTTCCCAGCTGTGTGACCCTGGGCAAGTCATTTAATCCTGTTTGCCTAGCCCTTGCCTTTCTGTCTTAGAGTTGTTACCAAGATAGAAATAATGGTTTTTTAAAAGGGGGATCCATTTACTTGGTAATCTCTGGTCTAAAGCCCTACCCTAGGCTGAGCTGACAGCAATGGTACCCATGAGCAATGCCATCTCTTCTCAGGATATGTAAAAGTATCACAGCTCCTTTGCAATTCCTTCTTTGAAGACTGGCCCTACTGGATTTCCCTCTTTTCTCTTCCCACCTGCTGTTATAGCAAAAAGAACACAGGACTTGGGAAACCAAGGGCCAAAGAAGGGTCACTAAACATAGGGATGAGGGGACAGATTGAGATTTTGATGTAGAACATTTAAACACTGACTGCAGCCCTCTCACTTCTATGCCATGAACCCATCTCCCAAGGTTGTTATGAAGAAAGTGCTTTCTAAGGTTAGAGGAAGGTACAAGCATTTATTAAGTATCCACTGTATGCCAAGGACTGGACTAATTGCCTACCTAAAGTCATCTCATTTGATCTTCACAACAACCCTGGGAGGGAAGTTCTATCATTATTTCCATTTTTACAGTTAAGGAAACTGAGGCAGAATGAGGTTAAGTGACTTGCCCGGGATCACACAGCTGGATATAAACTCAAGTCTGTCTTGGCTTTAAGCCTAGCATTCAACCCTTATGTCATCCTAGTTCATTTTTCTCCTTTTCATATTTTTTAATATTTTTCTCTTTCTCTTCTCTAGATCCAGAAGGGAATTCCAGAGACTGAGGACAACCCATAATGCAAGTCAACTCTTGTCAAATCACTTCCAGACCATTGTTGGGTCAGTACCAGCAAACTGGAAAGTTAGATAATCATGAAAAAAAGGAGAAAGCTCTGGAAGAAAACCCAGCCTGAGAGTTTAGGGGAGTTTTAGGTCTGGACTATAGTGAGTCAGCATAACATCATGTATGTAAAATCTTGTCCTCATTATACTTGGAGTCATGTAAGACTTGGATTCAAATCTTGCCACTAACAATGCCTAGGGTTTAAAAATGTCTCCACCTCTCTGAGCTTCAGCTTAAATGTAAATGATGATCACTACCACATGAGGATTATTATTTTAAACATCATCTTCAAATCAATCATGGCCACAAATATTAATGTATATACTTATCTGTCTTGATGGAATATAAACTCCTTGGAAGCAGGGGTTACTTCATATATATATATATATTGCTCTTTGTAGCCCTAGCTAGTGCCTGGTACACTATAGGTCCTTAATAAATGCTTGTTGATTGAATGGGTCATTTATTAAATATTCTGTCTTGTATATAGTATCACTTAATAAATTTAAATTTTTATTGGTTTGGGCTGAGATGACCATGTGAGATAATGTCTCTCTAGCATCTTGTATGTATTTCTCTCTCTTTTTTTAAACCCTTACCTTCCACCTTAGAATCAATACTGTATATTGGTGCCAAGGCAGAAGATTGGTAAACACTAGGCAATGGGGGGTTAAGTGACTTGTCCAGGATCACAAGTATCTGAGGCTAGATTTGAACCCTGGACCTCCTACCTCTAGAGGTGACTCTTAATCTCCTGAGCCACCTAGCTGCCCTCCATGTCTGGTACATCTTACAAATTATATTTGTGAATATTTTTTATCATGATTAGAGCCAGACATAAATGAACAACAAATAATACTTTTGCACTGACTAATCCCTGTAACCCAGAATGCCTTCTTTCTTCACCTCAGCTACTTAGTTTCTCTGGCTTCCTTCAAGAAGCTCAAAGGCTACTTTTCTCTGGAAGAGTTTTCCTAGTCTCTTCATCTGTAAAAGATTTCTTCCATATTCCTCTCTGCTTACTTTATAACTTTGATGTATGTAGTTATCTATTGTAGCCTCCACTGGAATGTGAACGCCTTGAGGGCAGGGATTTTTTTTAACTTTCCTTGTATCCTCAGCACTTGGCACAGTGCCTTAAGCCTAGCAAGCCTTTAATAAGTTCTTGATGACTGACTGAAAGATATCTTCCCACCTCTAGCATTCTATGATTTGAAAATATCAACTTCTATTGTAAATGCAGGGAGGAAAACCCAAGAGTTAGTCTAGCCTGGAATTTTGGAATGCTGAGGAAGGAAGCCAAAATTTTAGAAGAATGATTTGGACAATTTGCTTCTGAGTGTCATCTGTTGTTAAACCCCTAAGGGCAGGGGCCATATTTTATTCTTCTTGGAACTGTGTATGGAACCTAGTACAGTACCAAAGAAACACTTGATTAGCCCTTAACATACAAGGATTAGTCAAAGCAAGTGGTGGCACTTAGCATGTAGGAGTAAACTTGGGAAAAATTTCATCCTTTCCTTCTAATATCTGAAGGATATTTATGGAAGAGCTATGTGATATTCTGTGGCTCCTGGAAGGTTGTTAGTGTCCAAGGCTGGATTGGAACTCAGGCTTCCAAGCTTGATTGTCTCTAGTGATTGACCCATGGTTATTCAATAATAGATTATGCTGCTAGAAGGTAATGAGTTCCCTGTTATTGAAAGTTGCTAAACAAAGCCTTGGAACACTGCCAAGTCAAAGACATTATAGAGAGGCTTCCTGCTGAGGTAGAGTTTGGGTCAGGTTCCATCCAATTCTGGGATTCCATGATCTTAAAAAAAAAAAGGCAAAAAAAAACAGAGGTTCTCTCTGCTTCTATCCGACATCTCCAAAAATAAACCCACTCCTAAAATTCTGGGTAAGAGTCTTTCCTGCTGTTGTTGCTGCTGGGGCACCTTCTTGACATCTTAAGCAGCAGAGAATTGTTACCTCCTCTCCCTGTAAGTAGGTCAGGGCCAATGTTCTTTACCCCAGTGAGATAACTCTGGGGAAGGTGCTGGCCTTGGGCCCTGGGCTGACACCCTCACCCACCCCCACCCAACAGAAACAGCCAAATGCTATAATCACAGTCATGAGGTGGACACTCCTTTCTATAATGAGCCTGCTTGGAGGTGGGGCTAGCTCCTCCAGGAAAAGGGACACCTGCCTGCCTGCCTTCCCCTGGGGAAGCCTAAACTTCCAGGTCTTTCTTTGAAATCCACGTGGCTTTTCCTGACTTTGTAGGCCTTGAATTTGGGAGCTAGAAGAAGCCATAGAGGTCATAAGATCCATCATGAGCTGAAAAGAGCCTTGGAGACCATTGGGTCCAACTGCCTCATTTTACAGATGAGAAAACTGAGGCACATAAAGGCTATGTGACTTGCACAGAGTCCCCCAACCCCCAGCATTTTTTGAAAACCCCTTACTTTCTGTCTTATAAAAAATACTGTGTATTGGTTCGAAGGCACAAAGATCTAGGCAATGGGGTCAAATGACTTGCCCAGGGTCACACACCTAGGAAGTATCTGTGTCAATTAGAACCCAGGATCTTCAATCTCTAGGCTTGGCTCACTATCCACTGATCCATCTATCTGCCCCTCTTCCCTATTACTGCTGAGGGCACTGTCATCCTTCATGCCATGCAGACTCACAACCTAGGTGATATCAAGATCCAATAATTTACTGAAAGGCTAGAACAATGGGTTAAATTGACATAGCATGCAATTAAATGGAGATTTATACCTAGTCTTTTTTAATATTATAAAAATAACTTTTATTTGTGCTTTTAATTTAAATGTTTTATTTTAATAATATTTCCACATAAGTTTTCCAGAGTCATATGATCCATATTGCCTCCCTCTCTCCTTCCTTCCCCTTCCTGGAGCTGAAAAACAATTCAATCTGGGTTATACTAGATATAGTTAACTGGGTTGACTAGATATAGAGGGCTTTCACCAATTAGGATATTATAGCTCCAAGGTGAGAGCACTAAAAAATGGGGGGAACCTCCTCTATTAAGGCTCAAAAATATCCTCCATTTTCTTACCTTATTAAATTGTATCTGATGATCTTATCAGCTCTTATAGATTCAATTATCATCTCTTTGCAGATGATTCTCAGATCTACTTATCCAACCCTAACCTCTTTCCTGAATCTCTAACTTCCTTATTGGATACCTCAAACTGAATGTCCCAAAGACAGCTTAAACTCAACATGTCCGAAACTGAATTCGTTACCTTTTAACCAAAACTCTTTCTAGCACCCCTATTTCTTTAGGCCGCCATCTTTGACTCTTTACTCTCTTACCCCACCCCAACTCCCACCCCCATATCCAATCTGTTGCCAAGTCCTATGGATTTTACCTTTGAACTACCTCTTGTATAAGCCTTCTTCTCTCCTCTAACATTTCCAACATGCTGGTGTAGGCCCTTAATTCACTCTTGGACTAATGCAGTAGTCTATTCCTGTATCTCTGCCTCAAGTCTTTCCCCATGTCCATCTATTATCCACTCAGATATCCAAGTGATTTTAATAAGGCACAAATCTGACTGTACACACTCTTCCCCCACTTAATAATCTCCAGTGGCTCCTTAGATCCTCCAGGATCAAATAAACTCTCTGTTTCGCCTCTTCCCACCTTCCCAGTCTTCTTAAACCTTACTCTTCTCCATTTGCTCCATAATACAGTGACACTGGTCTTACTGTTCCTCCCACATGACATTCCATCTCCCAAGTTTCTGCCTTTTCACTGCTTGTCTCCCATTTTTGGAATTCTCTCCTGCTTGTATTTCCTTCCTGGCTTTCTACAAGTTTTGGCTAAAATATAAGCTTCTGCAAGAAGCCTTTTCTGATCTCCTTTAATTGCTAGCGCTTTCTCTCTGAAATTATCTCCAATTTATCTGGGTCTGTAGCTTATTTGCACCAGGTAGATGCTTAATAAAGGCTTGATTTGGCAAAATAGGGAAGGTGACATCCTACAAAAATGTAAGCTCCTTGAGGGCAAAGACTTCTTTCCCCTTTAGTTTCTGGAGACCAGCATTATGTCTTACACATAGTAAGTTCTTAAATAAATATTTGCGTAATTAGATTGGATTGGATCAGAATGGAAGTCATAGAAGAAAAGAGGCCTTTTTGTTAATAGAATGGGGGGGGATTTATGGTCTAACCATGTGTATGAATTTCAGGTATTTTAGAAATGTGCATCATCAGAGCCATCCATTTCATCCCCTGGGAATCTCCTTGAGTCAATACCAAGCCGAAAGCTGTTTTCAACACACCCTTCCTGCCCACCTTGTGCGCAGGAAAGAAAACCCCAAACAGAGAAAATCCCCAGAACTGAGAGATGGGGTATCTTGGAAGCCAATGTCACTGGATCAAAGAGTGTGTGTTGAGTAAGAAGTCTATAAAGGTGAATGAATGGAGCTGGGTTAGGAAGGGCTCTGAATGCCAGAGGATTTTGGGGGTGATGTGTTGGGACCTACATTTCAGGAAATCACTTTAGTAGCTGAATGGAGAATGATTTGGTTTGGAAAGACTTAAGGCAGGCAGATCTACCTGCCGGCTATTGTAGTGATCAAGGTGTGAGGCCATGGGGACATACACTGCAATGGTGGCCAAGAAGGGTGTTATGGGAAAGATGTTGCAGTTGTGAATCTGACAGACCTTGGCTAAAAGTTGGAAAAGGCAAGGAGTCTAGGATGAGCCCAAGGTCCTGGGAAGATGGTGTTGTCTTCTTCAGTAATAGGGAAGGGTAGAAGAGAAGAGGACTGAAGGGAAAACATAGTGAGTTCAGTTCAGACATATTGAGTTTGAGATGCCTACTGGACACCAAGGTCAAGATGTCTGAAAAGCAGTCAAGGATGTGAGATTGGAGGCCAGTAAAGAGGTTAGGGAAGGTTAGGTAAATTCATCAGCAGAGAGATGGTAACCAAACATGAAATAGTATAAAGGGAGGAGAGAAGAGAGCCCAAGACAGTACTGAGGGACACCTATGGTTAGTGGGTATGATCTGGAGGAGGATGTAGCAGAAGAGACAGGGAAGAACAGTCAGATAAGTAGGAGGAGAACTGGAGGGAGTGATGAAAACCTCTGAGGAGAGAGTAATCAGCAGTGTTAAAGGCTACAGAGAAGTCAAGAATGAGGGTTGAGAAAAGACCACTGGATTTGACAACTAAGAGATCATTTGTAACTTGGAAGAGAGTCCTCTTGGTGGAATAAGGTCAGATGCCAGGTTGTAAGAGGTTAAAAAGAGAGTGAAGGGAGAGACAGTAGAAGCACCTATAATAGATGGCCTTTACAAAGAATAGCTACAAAGGACAGAAGAAAGGTAGGATTATCATTAGAGGGGACAGAAGGAGCAAATAAGGCTTTTTCTCATGGTGGGGAAGACATGGTATGTTTGTAGATAGTAGGAAATGAGCCAGTAGATGGGGAGAGATTGAAAAGAGTGGGAATAACAGAGGGAGCAATCTGTTAGAGTAAAGGGGTTAGGTTGGGATCTTGATTGCCAGACTGAACAAAGAACATGAGATATACTTACAGTGTATCTTCAGCATCATCTTCTCTTTAAATGGACAACCCCTCAAAATACTGAGAAACTAGGACTATCTGTGATGTACAAGATAGACATGGGAATGTACACCCTTTTCCTTAAAAAAGAGAAGTGAAATGATGTGGTAAAGACTGTCAATTAGTCATTTTTTGAATGCAAAATTAGATGCAAAAGAGGAAGAGTGGATAGAGAGGTTCCTTTTATTTATAATAGTCGACATCTCCAAAATACTTTTAACTTTTCAAAACACTTTCATTTGTATTAGCTCAATTAATCCCCAAAATGGCTCCTATGAAGGAGGCTGCCTGACTAGTATTATGCCTATTTGCAGGTAAGGAAACTGAGGCCCAGAAGGAAGTGACTTGCCCAAGGTAACACATAGAATTAGTGGCACAGCCACATTTCTTCCAGTCCAGGATCTTTGCAGGCACTACATTCTTTTCTTTCAATTCATTTCTTCAATTCAAAGTCAAATGCTTGATATAATCAATAGTACCCAGAGAAGTAGGAAATGTAGCTGCCATATTTCTGCCTTTTGAAAACAGAGCAAGTCAATGGTTATTAGATCTCTCTCTCTCTCTTTCTCTCTCTCTCTCTCTCTCTCTCTCTCTCTCTCTCTCTCTCTCTCTC
>NC_058130.1:684715960-684730960 GCF_016433145.1 Gracilinanus agilis
TGGGGGTGATGTGTTGGGACCTACATTTCAGGAAATCACTTTAGTAGCTGAATGGAGAATGATTTGGTTTGGAAAGACTTAAGGCAGGCAGATCTACCTGCCAGCTATTGTAGTGATCAAGGTGTGAGGCCATGGGGACGTACACTGCAATGGTGGCCAAGAAGGGTGTTATGGGAAAGATGTTGCAGTTGTGAATCTGACAGGCCTTGGCTAAAAGTTGGAAAAGGCAAGGAGTCTAGGATGAGCCCAAGGTCCTGGGAAGATGGTGTTGTCTTCTTCAGTAATAGGGAAGGGTAGAAGAGAAGAGGACTGAAGGGAAAACATAGTGCGTTCAGTTTGGACATATTGAGTTTGAGATGCCTACTGGACACCAAGGTCAAGATGTCTGAAAAGCAGTCAAGGATGTGAGATTGGAGGCCAGTAAAGAGGTTAGGGAAGGTTAGGTAAATTCATCAGCAGAGAGATGGTAACCAAACATGAAATAGTATAAAGGGAGGAGAGAAGAGAGCCCAAGACAGTACTGAGGGACACCTATGGTTAGTGGGTATGATCTGGAGGAGGATGTAGCAGAAGAGATAGGGAAGAACAGTCAGATAAGTAGGAGGAGAACTGGAGGGAGTGATGAAAACCTCTGAGGAGAGAGTAATCAGCAGTGTTAAAGGCTACAGAGAAGTCAAGAATGAGGGTTGAGAAAAGACCACTGGATTTGACAACTAAGAGATCATTTGTAACTTGGAAGAGAGTCCTCTTGGTGGAATAAGGTCAGATGCCAGGTTGTAAGAGGTTAAAAAGAGAGTGAAGGGAGAGACAGTAGAAGCACCTATAATAGATGGCCTTTACAAAGAATAACTACAAAGGACAGAAGAAAGGTAGGATTATCATTAGAGGGGACAGAAGGAGCAAATAAGGCTTTTTCTCATGGTGGGGGAGACATGGTATGTTTGTAGATAGTAGGAAATGAGCCAGTAGATGGGGAGAGATTGAAAAGAGTGGGAATAACAGAGGGAGCAATCTGTTAGAGTAAAGGGGTTAGGTTGGGATCTTGATTGCCAGACTGAACAAAGAACATGAGATATACTTACAGTGTATCTTCAGCATCATCTTCTCTTTAAATGGACAACCCCTCAAAATACTGAGAAACTAGGACTATCTGTGATGTACAAGACAGACTCCCTTTTCCTTAAAAAAGAGAAGTGAAATGATGTGGTAAAGACTGTCAATTAGTCATTTTTTGAATGCAAAATTAGATGCAAAAGAGGAAGAGTGGATAGAGAGGTTCCTTTTATTTATAATAGTCGACATCTCCAAAATACTTTTAACTTTTCAAAACACTTTCGTTTGTATTAGCTCAATTAATCCCCAAAATGGCTCCTATGAAGGAGGCTGCCTGACTAGTATTATGCCTATTTGCAGGTAAGGAAACTGAGGCCCAGAAGGAAGTGACTTGCCCAAGGTAACACATAGAATTAGTGGCACAGCCACATTTCTTCCAGTCCAGATCTTTGCAGGCACTACATTCTTTTCTTTCAATTCAGTTCTTCAATTCAAAGTCAAATGCTTGATATAATCAATAGTACCCAGAGAAGTAGGAAATGTAGCTGCCATATTTCTGCCTTTTGAAAACAGAGCAAGTCAATGGTTATTAGATCTCTCTCTCTCTCTCTCTCTCTCTCTCTCTCTCTCTCTCTCTCTCTCTCTCTCTCTCTCTCTCATTTATCTCTTCCCCTCCTAATTTTCTTCCTATCTCTCTCCTCCATTTATCTTTCTCCCTCCTTATCTATGTCTCTCATTCCCCCTTGTTTATTTCTCTCTCCTGCTTATCTCTCTCTCCTCTCCCCCTCTCTGCCCTCTCTCTCTCTCTCTCTCTCTCTCTCTCTCTCTCTCTCTCTCTCTCTCTCTCTGTCTGTCTGTCTGTCTCTGTCTTTCTCTACCAAGACAGTACCGTGCCTCTAACCACTGACCTCTACTTACCTATACATTATGGAACTGTACAAGGGAGAATGTGGTAAGTCAGTAAGAGTGATATCCATAGGTCTTAAAGAAGAAGGTGACATTTCACAGACTTACAGTATTTAGAACTGAAAAGGATCTCAGAGATCACATAATCTATCCCCCACACCAATTTATACCACAGATGAGGAAACAGTGATGAGGGGGGACAATTTGCCCAAGGTTTTGTAATTTGGAAGTAAGTAGAAGAACCTCCATTTGAAGCTAAGTTCTTCTGACTCTAAATTCAGTGCTCTTTCCACTATGCAAGAATGAATCCTTGAAATATGCTTGAAAGATTCCTAGGACTTCAATAGGGGAAAGAGGGGTGTGTGGGGGTGAGAATATTCTCAGGGGAGGGATGAGGCATGGGTGGGAGAACAAAAGTGTGGATGTAGGAAAGGGCTATCAGGAGAATGCTGATTCCTCATTCCACAATTTGCTCAAGCTCTCCTCAACACATGGAATTAATTTCTATTTACTTTGTATATATATTTTTAATTTATCTGGGTCCGTATATTTTTCCTTCAATTGAGGTCAGGGACTTTTTCATTTTCATCTCTGTATTCACAGCACCTAGCATAATACCTGGAACATAGTGGGTATTTAATAAAAGCATGCTTGCCATTTTGATTTCCATTTTATAATTGAGGAAATTGAAGCTTAATGAGATTGAGGGAATTCTCCAGGAAAATTTCAGTCATTTAGTATATCTCCTAAACCAAAACTTGAATTCACAGCTTCTGACCCCAAGTCTAGCATTTTTTCTAGCATATGATATTTTCAAAGGAGTGCACTAAACATAAATCCTTCCTCACCCTAACTTCTCCCTAAAGGAGGAAGAGTGTTATTCATTAGCTCAGCCCACACTACTCCAAGCCCAGCCACAAAAGGTATTGCATCCGTTGGGAGAGTAATAGTGTGATTCATCATTAAATGAGTAACCAGGAGTGTTTGGGGGGGGGGCAGCGAGGGAGATGTTTTCCCGTGGCCTATTATTAATAGAAACCTGGAAAGGTGTGGATGCTGAGCAACCTACATAAGGCTTTAGCATGACAAGCTGGCTCTATTTTATCTTCCTCTCTGGAGACATCAGAATGATGTCATTTCTGGGTTGCCCCATCTCTCATTGTCTGGGAGCACTGAGTGTCTCCAGTTACCTGGAGCTCAAAGCTTTCAACAGGCTTCCTTGCCACCCACCTTGCTTCTGTTTTGCATCATCAGTTCCCGTGTTCGTTTATAGATGATGATGCCTTCCATGCCATTGATGTCTTCAAACAACACAACAGGGAATCTCTCCTGATCTTTTCTGTCAGACTTTTCCTGATAGCAATGTTCTAATAAGTGTGATTTGAGAAGGGGCAAACTGAAATCAGAGAATATTAACTGGGAGACCACAGAAGAGAAAATATTCTACCTTTATAGAATATTAGAATAAGAAAAATGAAGTGATAGGGCTAGAAAGTATCTTAGAATGAATAGTAGAGCAAAGAGCAACATGGGAACATAGATTGTTAGAACACAGAATGGTAGATCTGGAAAATAATTTTAGAATATAGATTGTAAGGGTTAGGAAGGACCTGAAGAAGTAGGCTATTGAAACATTGAATGTCAAAGCTGGATGTTATAACCAGAGATGTTAGAGCTGAAAAGAGGCTTAGAGGGGTCACCTAGCCCAACTCCTCCTTTAATGGATGAGGAAAATGGAGCCCAGAAAAGTGAAGTATCTTAATGAAAGAGCAAAGAATTATACTCTGGACTACTGACTCCCAGTCTCCTGGATCTCTATCCATTGAACCACCTAGCTACCCCTAGATAGCATGGTCTTGCAGAAATACATGTCACCAGGATGTAAAATAAGGACACAATGAGGACTGGGTGGATCTCTAGGTTCATTTCAGTAACCATTTATTTAGTGACACTGGAACAAAAAGTGAGGCAGATGATTTTGTATAACTCTGTCTCCCTTACATCCAGTACCATGATGTCATCAGTCCAATTCTAAAACAAAGAACTAACAATAGCAATTAATCCATCTGTTATATACAAGGCAATGTACTAGGTATTGGGGATATAGCAAAAGATAAAGCAAGTACAAGAAGCTTACAATCTCATCCTTCTCCCTATAAATTTTCCTTCTTCTGAAGTTCCCTATTTCTAAAGTTCCCTACTGCTGCCCACCCTACCATCTTTTCAGTTGTGGAGTTATCCTAAAGGTCCATAGATTAAGATTTTTTAAAAGAAATTTTAGGCAAAGATATTGTCAATAACCTAGATCGGGAAAGTGAATCTTCAGAAGGAAATGCTGTAATGACCATCATGATTCCAGACAGACTAAAAGGATGACTGTAATAGAAGATATCTCCAGAAATCAGACACTAGAGCATGAGACTTTGAGTGAGCCTTTGAATATAACAAACTGAATTGTGGAGGTTGGGTCTTCCATCTACTTCAGGCCTCCCCATGCACCCATATTTTGAAGCAAAAAAAAGTAATGTCCCCTAGAGGCTCCTTGTCAATGTATCTATTGATTATTTTTAATATATGAAGAAACACCCAACCATAGTTAGGCCCTTCATGAAATATATAATCCTTTGGGCCCTTATGTACCATACTGAGATAATCTTAAAATGTATTGATAAGGACTTCCTGGGGTGGAGCCAAGATGGAGGAGTAACTAGAGCAGCAGCTCCATGTCACCATGAAAATCCTCTCCAAAGGAGATTAAAATATTACCACAAAATGAATACAGGAATGAAAGAACCAACAAGGAGACAGAGTGAAACAACTTTCAAGAAAAGAAAAACCCAAAAGGTAGGCAGACAACATCGGGGGCACTGGGGTGAGAGGAGAACAGAGCCAGCAAGAGGCTGTAGCGAGGAGTGAATAGTAAGCCAAGAGAACACCCCTCCCCACACCCCCACACACACACATCTGCTGTCACAGTTTCCAAATTTAATTCCAAACTAATATTCAGACCCTGAGATCCTGCCTGGTCAAATGGGGGTACGAGCTAACCCACACCTCCTGAAATTTCAAACCTGTGGAGAAGTCAAGAGTACTAGCTCAATGCAATCTAAGCTGAAGGGGGCTGATCCATGTGAGCCAAGAATCTCAGTCTGGGCTTGGAATGAGGACATAACCCATGGTTTTGGGGAAGGACACAGTTCACAGCAGGAGCCCTTTCACCATCTTTTTGCCCAAAACTAAGGCCAGAGCTCCAGGACAATACAATCAAGGGTATGTCTGATTGGATCAAGAACACAGTGAGACCAAAATCTTGAGTGTAAGCCTGGGTCTAGAATTTGATAAACCTCTGACCTGATCAAGATCAGAGTGAGATCAAAAGCTTACACCTAAGCCTGAGACAAGTTTTTAAACTATCAGCATCTCAAGGGTCAATTGAATCATCAGGGGTAGGGGGCTCTCAGAGCTCTCAGTCCTCAGACCATCTGGTAAACTATTAACAACCCAGAAAATAAACTGAGAATAACATCGAGGAAGAACTGAAGTTTAAGGGGGGTACCTCAACTTCCTAGAAAATAGAGCCTACCTATAATTAGATAGGAAAAATGAGCAAACAACCAAAAAAGCATCTAACTCTAAAGAATTTTTTATGGAGACAAAGAGCAAGATGCAGAGACAGAAGGGGACAGCGAAAGCAAAGGAAACACATGCAAAGTCCAAAAGAAAAATATGGATTGGACACAGAATCTGAAAGAGATCAAAAAAGTCTTCAAAAACCATCAAGAGAGGCTGAGGAAAAGTGGGGGAGAGAAATGAAAATGATGCAAGAAGAAATGGGCCAATTGAAAAAGGAGAACAAAAAACTGACAGAGGAAAAAGAGGCCTTAAAAATCAGGATTGACCATCTAGAAACTAATGATTTAATGAGAAATCAAGAAACTATAAAGCAAAATCAAAGGAAGGAAAAAATAAAGGAAAACATGAAACATCTTATTGAAAAAATTGACCTAGAAAATAGATCTAGGAGAGAAAAATCTGAGAATTATTGGACTGCCTGAAAGCCATGATGAAGAAAAAACCTTGGACATCATAAGAAATTATCTAAGTTAACTTCCAAGAGACCCTTGAACAAGAAAATAAAATTGAAATTGAAAAAATTCACACTTCGCTTCCAGAAAGAAATCCTCAAATGACAACTTCCAGGAGTACAACACCTAAATTCAAGAGCCAAGTCAAGGAGAAAATACTTCGAGCAGCCAGAAAGAAAACATTAAAATACCATGGAGCTAGAATTAGGATCACACCGGACCTAGAAGCTTCTACATTAAAGGATCACAAGGCATGGAATATGATATTCAGAAAGGCAAAAGATTTGGGTTTACAACCCAGAGTCACCTAACCAGAAATATTGAGTATATTCTTTCAGGCGGGGGGAAATGGACATTCAGTAAGATAGAAGATTTCCAAGCATTCCTGAGGAATAATCCAGATCTAAACAAAAAATTTGAAGTCCAAACATGAGACACAAGAAAAGCCCAAAAAAGATAAAGAAGAAAGAGAAAATTTAAGGGACTCATTAAAGTCAAAATGTTTATATGGCTACATGAAAAGAGGATTTCTGTAATTCTCAAAAACTACTCTTAGTAGTAGAGAAGAAAGAAGGAATTTATTCAGAAAGAGTGTGGAGGAGTAAACTGATTATGATGATATGATGTATATGATGATATATATGAAAATGTGATGATATAGAATGATATGTATGATATGATATGTGTGCATATGAATGATATGTAAAAAATCAATCAAGGGCTTAAAGGGAAGGTTGCACTGAGAGAAAAGGGAAAGGAGAGATAGAATGGGGTAAATTATATAACATAAAGAGGTGTGAAAAAACATTACAGAGAGAGGAGGATAAGGGTGGTGACAGGCAATGCTTAAACCTTGCTCACATTGTAACTGGCTCAAAGAGGGAAAAATAAATATACACAGTGGGATATAGAATTCTATATTATGCTACAAAGAAGTAGAAGGGGAATAAGACAAGGGAAGGGGGAGTTAATTGAAGGGAGGGGGAAGTGGGGGAATGACAAAAAACAAAAACCTGGTAAGGAGGAACAGAGTGAAAAGGAATAGAGTAGGATCTAAAGGAGATAATATGATGTAGGGCAATTAACAGTAATCATAACACTGAATGTGAATGGGATGAATTCACCCATAAAAATGAAGCAGATAGCAAAGTGAGTTAAAAACCAGAATCATACAATATGTTGTTTATAAAAACACAACTGAGACATGGCAGCATACACAATTTCAAGGTAAAATGCTGGAGCAGAATTTATTATGCATCATCTAAAGTAAAAAAAAGAAGGAGTACCAATCATGATACCAGAGAAAACCAAAGTAGGAATTGATCTAATTAAAAGAAATAAGGAAGGAAATTACATTTTGCTGAAGGGTACTACAAACAATGAAGTAATATCATTACTAAACATTTATGCACCAAAGGTATAACATCTAGATTTCTAAAAGAAAAATTAAAAGAGCTAAAGGAGGAAATAGATAGTAAGATCATACTAGTGGGGTATCTCAACCTTCCCCTTTCAGAACTAGATAAATCAAACCAAAAATAAATAAATAAAGCAGTAAGGGAAATAAATGAAATGCTAGAAAAATTAGAGTTAATAGATATCTGGAGAAAACTGAATAGAGATAAAAAGGAATATACCTTCTTCTCAACAATACATGGTACATATACAAAGATTGACCATATAGTAGGGCATAGAAATATTGCAAACAAATGCAGAAAAGCAGAAGTAATGAATGCAACTTTTTCAAATCATAATCCAATGAAAATTATAATTAACAAGAGCTCATGGAAAGGCCAATTTAAAATTAACTGGAAACTAAATAATCTAAATCTTCAAAACTGGTGAGTCAAAGAAGAAATAGAAACAATTACAGACTTCATTAAAGAGAATTACAATGAGGAGACAACATATCAAAACCTATGGGATACAGTCAAACAGTACTCAGGGGAAAATTTATATCTCTGAGTGCCTATAGCAACAAAATAGAGAGGGAGGAGATCAATGAATTGGGCTTGCAACTTAAAAATTTAGAAAAAGAACAAATTAAAAATCCTCAATAAAAATTAAAGGAGAAATTAATAAAATTGAAAGTAAAAGAACTATTGAGCTAATAAATGAGACTAGGAGCTAGTACTTTGAAAAAAGCAAAAAAAAAAAAAAACAAAACGATAAAGTACTGGTTAATCTAATAAAAAAAGAAAGAAGAGAATCAAATTAACAGCTTCAAAGATGAAAAGAGTGATCTCACCTCTAATGAAGTGAGAATCTAATGAAGAGAAAATTAAGCTAATTATTAAGAACTATTTTGCCCAATTATATGGTAATATATATGATAATCTAGGTGAAATGGGTGAATATTTACAAAAATATAAATTGTCTAGATTAACAAAAGAGGAAATAGAATACTTAAATAATCCCATCTCAGAAAAAAAATTTGAACAAGCTATCAAGGAACTTCCTAAAAAAAATCCTCAGGGCCAAATGGATTCACAAGTGAATTCTATCAAACATTTAAAGAACAACTAATCCCAATACCATACAAATTATTTGACAAAATAAGCAAAGAAAGAATCTTACCAAATTCTTTTTATGACATAAATATGGTATTGATTCCAAAGCCAGGCAGACCAAAAACAGAGAAAGAAAACTACAGACCAATTTACTTAATGAATATAGATGCAAAAGCCTGACATGTATAGATATTATATAAATATATAGTTATTACTATAGATACATACAAAGATATGTATATAGAGAGATGTAATAATAGATAAATAATGGTTTATTCAAGAGACTAACATGTTTCTCAACAAAAGATCATGAAAAATTAACACTAGGCCATATCCTTTTCTTGGTACCCAAAGTTGAACTTTGGTTGTTAAGAAGGGAGAGTTTTGATAGTAAGTTTTTTTTTTTTTTTTGGAAAATGTTATTTAATTGATTAATTTAGAATATTTTTCCATGGTTACAAGATTCATGTTCTTTCCCTCCCCTTCCCCACTCCTCCCATAGTTGATGCACAATTCCACTGGGTTTTACATGTCATTGATTAAGATCGATAGTAAGTTTACCCCACTTTTTTGATTAAATTAAGAACAAACCAAGCTCATCACTTACCTGTTAACAAACTACTTAAGATAGTGTGAGCATCCATACTTTGCTGCCACTTTAAAGGCCCTGCTAAAGGATTCATGGCATCCAAAAGACAATCGTCTTTGTCCCTCCTCAGTCCCTGGTGTCCAGAAGACCCACTCCTTTCCCAGAGCAAGGTCAGAATTTTCTAGTTGGAGGGACTTTGAAAAGGGGGATCACGAGGAGCATAAAAAGGGAACCAAGAGAAGAAGAATGGTATCTCCTTGGCTAGGAATTGATAGTGAGAAGGGTGCATGGGTGCAGGACAGCTCTAGGTTCAGAAGAGCCTTGGTAAGGGAGCTGCCAACCATTTTTGGCTAGAGTCCTTTTCTTTCTCTGACCTGCTTTTTAAATTATTTAATAAATAATTATAAATTAAGATATAATCTTAAGAGAATTTTTATTTTAACATAGTCACCCATGCTCACTAACTACCTTGGTGTCATCCCTGATCCCTCAGTCTCATTTTCCCCAAATGTCCAATCCATTGCCAAATGCCAATCCATTTCTAAGTTGCGAGCATCTCTTGCATACGTTCCTTCCTCTCCACTCTACTCTTCTAGTCTTATTAACCCTTATTTGAGCTTTCATCATTTTTCATCTGGACTAGCAAAATAGACTTTTTTTTTAATCCTCACCTTCAGTCTTAGAATCAGTTCTGTATTTCAGTTCCAAGGCAGAAGAATAGTGTGGGCTAGGCAACGGGGGTTAAGTGACTTGTCCAAGGTCATACAATTAGGAAGTATCTGAGGTCACATTTGAACTCAGGATCTCCCATCTGTAGGTCTGCTTCTCTATGCACTGAGTAAGAAATTTAATTCAGGGGTGACTTTTTTTCTGGGCCCCAGTTCCGTCACCTGTAAAATGAGGGAGATTTACTAAGTGCCCTGGACTGTCACTTCAAAACTTAAAATCCCATGATATTGCCTTTATATATAGTAATTGGCACAAAGGAAAATGAGGAAAGGGCATCAGAGGCCCAAGTAAAGTTGAAAGATAATTTTCCTTGGAGTGTGTGGTAGAAGTAGGGTTAGTTGTCCTGTTATTGTTTTTGTTTTTCAACTGGATCAGAAACTCTTCCATCACAAGGATCTGGTCTTTCCCCCTCTCTTCATTAATTTTTGACACTTGGGTAAGGTATTGACTTGTACTTTGAACTGGATTTAAGTGAGGTAGAGTTGCACAAAGTCCTCAGCCTCACTCTTTTCTCTTGGAGCCATCCAAGTCCAATGGCAAGACAAAAGTCAGAATGACCAGTGATGGTTCAGGATGCAGTGATGACCTTGGTGTCTTTGGGGTCAAACCAAGTCTAAGTGTTCCATAGCACTTACTCTGGCTACCTTCATGGCCATTGGAACAAATTGCTCTTATCTGCCCATTCTGCTGGGGGATGTCTTCACATGCCTGGGGTAGACAACCCCTAAGTCACCAATGAGTTTGAGACCTGCAGGTTACATTCAGCCCATCTGCTGAAATGGTTTACTAGGTGTAGCTGCTGTGCTGCAGCATTTTCTTGGAGTCATAGGTGAGATTTGGGTGAAATGTAGATACCACCGATGGAAATCAAGCCTGAAAGGAGCTTAGCAAGCCCTCACCCCACAAGGACTAGTCTTCCCTGAACTCCAGGGGAACCAGGAGAATGGTGGTGTCCTCAATAGCAATAGAGAAATTTGGAAGAGGAAAATATAATGAGCTCAGTCAAGCATGGTGAGTTTGAGAAGTCTATATGGTATCCAATTTGATATATCCAAAAGGTAGTTCATGATGAGAGACTGAAGTTCCAGAGATTTTAGGGCTATATATGGAAATCAAGGAATTATCTGTGTAGAGAGGATAATTGAACCTAGGGAAGCCAAGTGTGATCATATAAAGAGAAAAAAAGATTCAGGATCTGAGAAGTTGGATTCAAATGCCAGCCCTGATTCTTACAACCTGTGTGACTTTGAACTAGTCACTTCAGCTCAGTTTTCCTCATCTCTAAAAAGAGAGGACAACTGGGTGACACAGTGGCTAGTGTTCTGGATCTGGAGTCAGGAAGTCTCATCTTTGTGAGTTCAAATCTGGCCTCAGATACTTCCTAGCTGTACAAATAACTTAACCCTTTTGCCTCAGTTTCCTCATTTGTAAAATGAGAGTTGTGAAAAATGGCCTCTGAAGTTCTTAATGTGTCATCCAATGATTTCTAAGAATAATAGTAATCATAATAATTAATTTGGTAATAATAAACTTTAAAAGAGTAAAAATAAATACTGCTTGTATCTGGGTCTTTAAGGAAGAAAGAGATGTCTTTAGCAGGTAAAGATGTGGGAAGAGTCTAATCCAGGCAAAGGAATCCACTTGAAAGAAGGCTGGACAAGAATAGGATAAGAGTGAATAGTAATGATGATGATGATGATGATGAATTTTTTTTCTTCTGTTGAAAGTCACCATGAGTCACCTGGGATTATGAGAAGGTAAATGAGCAAGAGCCCTCTTGATCATGTATCACAGTCAGAAGAAAAGGTAGAGTCAGGAAGTAGACTTTTTGGGAAACTCCTTTGGGCTTCCTGACAATGTAGGTCCTAGTAAAGCATCCAGTGGGATGGAAGGACCCTAGTGAAGTAATTTGCATTTTGGTAAATGGAGAGAGACTATGATATGATGCAATGAATAAACATTAACAGGTAGCTGCTGAAATAAGTAATATCAATCCCTCATATTTATACAGAACTTTACAAAGCATTTTCCTCTCAATCATCCTCTGAAGTAGAAAGTACAAGTGTTATGATGTCTATTTTACAGGTGAGAAGACTGAGGTTCAGAGAGATTAGTAAAATATCACAGTTTGCACTTTAAAAAGTATGAATTGCTTTCTTCTCAACAACCAAAAAAGTAAATAGTTCAAATATTATTATCTCAATTTTACTGTGTAGAAAATGAGTTTTAAGTATTTTAATTTTTCTGAGCATCAGAATCAGAGTTCCAGAACAGGAAGGGACTTCAGGAGTCATCTCCTCCAATTTATAGCCTTTTTCCCTTTCATCCCACTACAACATACCAACAAATGGCCATCTAGATTTTGCTAGAATTCTTTCAAAGAGAGAATTCACTACCTTTTGAAGAAGTTCATCTTCTTTTGGATAATTCTAATTGTTAGGAAGTTTTTCCTTGTTTTTTCTTGTTAAGTGAGAGTATTGAACCAGATGTCTTCACAGGTCATTCCTTTTAGCTCCAGTATTCAATGGGCCTCCTACATCTAATCCTTGGTGCCCTGCTATGGATAGTGAGCTGATTTTCAAGCCTTAAAGATTCACGCCTCTAACATACACTGGCTCTGGGCAAGTCACTTAACCCTCAGGTGCTATCAGGCAGCTTTCTAAGACTAAGACTAAGAAGGTGTTGATCTGCACTAGAAGAGGGAGGTTCCTTGTCCAGGAGTCCTCTATGCCAGTGAAATCACTGCTTTGGTTCCTTTTCTATCTGGTGGGTCAGGAAACCCACTGGGGATTTGAGACCAGTCTTGGCTGCTTACTAGTTGTGTGACTGTGGAAAAATGACTTACTTTCTCAGTTTCCTCATATGTGACATAGTTTCAATAGAATGCCACCTGGCAAGATTACTTCACAGGGTTGTGAGGATCAGAGGGGATGATGGACAGGAAGGTGATCTATAAGTTGTGTAGCATTAAACACATGCACTGTTGTTGTTCAGTCATTTTTGGTGGCCCCACTTAAGGTTTTCTTAGCAAAGATACTAGAGTGGTTCTCTATTTCTGCTACAGATGAGGAAACTGAGGCAAATAGGGTCAAGTGATTTTCCCAGGGTCATGCAGATAGTAAATATCAGAGACCATATTTGAACTCATCTTCTTGATTCCAAGCCTGGCATTTTACCCATTTTGCCACCTGAACATATATGCATTACTAGATTACAAATTTCTTGTGGCAGGAATTGTTTCTTATTCATTGTTCTATCTCCTTGATTAGCTAACCTAAACTTTTTTTAAAATCTCTTACTTTCTGTCTTAGAATCAATATTGTGTATTGGTTCCAGGACAGGAGTGCAATGGGGGTAAGTGACTTGTCTAGGGTCACACAAATAGGAAGCGTCTGAAGCTAGATTTGAATCCAGGTCTTTCCAAATTCAAGTCTGGTGCTCTATTCACTGTGCTACTTCACTGTCCCTTGTAACAGATCCTTAATAATTGTTTATTGGTCAATTGACCAACTTTCCTTAGTGGAAAGAGGGGACTAGATAAGAGAAATGAAATTGAGGTGAGTGAGAATGATAGAAATTCTTTTCATCTATTATTTAGTTTTAAATCCTTTGCCTTCCATTTTAGAATGAATGCTATATATTGGTTCTAAGACAGAAGAGTGGCAAGGGCTAGGCAATAGGGGTTAAGTGACTTGCCCAGAGTCACACAGCTAGAAAGTGTTTGAAGCCTCATTTGAAACTATGACCTCTATCTTCAGGTCTGGTGCTCTGTCCACTGAGCCATCCCTGTCCCCAATAAAATCCTTTTTTTTAAACCTTTATATTCTATTACAGAATCAGTACTAAGTATTGGTTTCAAGGCAGAAGAGCTGTAAGGGGTAGGCAATTGGAATTAAATGCCCAAGATCACAAAGTTTGAGATGAATCTCAATCCATTGAGCCACTCAGCTGCCCTGCTCCCCATCAATTCTTTTGATACTTTCAGTCAACAAACATTCACTGAGAATCTACTCACAAATGAGGGAGCTGGAAAGGACTTTAAGACATGGGATTATCAGAACACAGAATGACAGAGCTGGACGGGATCTTATCATCTGAAATATTAGAGCTAGATGGTCCGATAGAACTATTCAGTGGAGAATCACGTTCCCCACGTCCTCTCCTTATGATTGCAGGTGATGATCACCGAATGCTCTGCGGCCAACTCCCTGGGCTTTGTCCAGACAGCACCGTTCAGTCCTAAAGCACGTTGGCCACGTTCTGCCTTCAGAAAGGCAGCTCTCTGCATGTAGAGACAGACCGTGCTGACTCAGAATTCTGCGAGGGGCTTTCAGAGGGAGCTTGTCTGCGAGGCTGGGAGTTAGGAGATTTGCAATCTGTCCCTACAGCCAGACAATCCCTGATCCCTCTGTGTCAGAGGTCTGACCCAGAAGCCACTTCTGCCTCCCAGGTTTTTGTAGCATTGAACCCAGGGACTGTCCTGGAAAATCTGGTCTATGTGTTTAATCTACCTCTGGGCGTCTTTAATACTTTCTTTGTTAAATGAGAGAAATATGTGTGTGCCAAGGATCTCTTAGGTGGGACAGAGGGTAGTAGAAGGTGAAACCCAGTTGGTTCCTTATTATCATTGTTGTTTTTTTCCTTCCTTGCATTTCTAACTGCTATTTTCTTCTCTTCCTACATCCCTCCTGCTTATCTGAATGAATTTTCCTGACTGCTTTTTTCTTTCAGGGTCATTCTAAGGCTCTTTGTCTCCTGTCCCATGGCATATCTGTTGACTGTCCTTTCTTTTTGCAGCCCAATTCAGTGACCTTAGGAAGACTAGTTGGCACAGTGGATCTCTAGGCACTGGGCCTAGAGTCAGGAAGTTCTGAATTCAAATCCAGTTTCAGACATTTACTGGCTGTGAGATCCTGGGCAAATAACTTAACCTTGTTTAGCTCAGTTTCCTTATCTATGAAATGAGCTGGAGAAGGACATGGGAAATCACTCCAGTATCTTTTCTTTAACTCTTACTTTCTGTTTTAAAATCATTACTGTATATTGATTCCAAGATAGAAGAGCAATAAGGGGTAGGCAATGAGATTAGGTGACTTGTCCAGGGTCACACAGTTAAGGAAGTATCTGA
>NC_058130.1:684732622-684774435 GCF_016433145.1 Gracilinanus agilis
TGTGTGTGTGTGTGTGTGTGTGTGTGTGTGTGTGTGTGTGTGTGAGAGAGAGAGAGAGAGAGAGAGAGAGAAAGGCAGAAAGACAAAGTTAGAAAAGCAGAAAAAGACACAAACAAAAACACACAGATAGTGTGCGTGAGAGAGAGAAAGAGAGAGAGCTAGAGACAGAATTTATGTGTGACAGAGAGAGACAGTCAGAAAGACAAAGTCAGAGAAGCAGAAAAAGAGAGACAGATTGTGTGTGTGTGTGTGTGTGTGTGTGTGTGTGTGTGTGTGTGTGTGTGAAAGGCAGAGAGAGAAAGGCAGCGAATGCAGAGAGACAGAGGATACCAAGAAACCCAGTCCAGTTCTCCCTGCTCTTTCTGCCCCTAGTGAATCCACAAGGACCCCAAATGAACTTCCTGCTTGAGAACAAGGAATTAAATCAGAGCTAGGAAGTTCTCAGAGCTCAAGAGATCATAACACAAGAAGTTATACAGTCTTAGGCTCCCAGAATTCACACTGTCAGGGAATCACAGAATCTCAGAGTTGCAAGAGGTCTCCGTGAATCTATTCCACTGCTTCCCAGCCGCCAGCTCATAGCACATTTTATAGGGCCACACAACTTTTACTACCAAAGATCCTTATTTCCCCAAACCAATAAAACTACCTTCCTCCAAGGGCCACTCATCACACTGCTGTCTCCATTTCCATAACTTCTGGTTCCTATTGTTTGAGCAACTGAGAGCACACTGTGAGGCTGGGTCTTTTCTATGGTAGAGAATTAATATTTTTGTATGTTAATAAAGTATTTTGTGTCGGGAAGCCCTGATCTAATAGAATTCCAATAATAGACATAGTGTATCGAGTGCTGGACTTGGAGTCAGGACAACCTGAGTTTGGGTTCTGTCTCATTAGCTATGTGATCGTGAATAAGTCATTTAACCTCCTTCAGTTTCAGCTTACTCATCTGTAAAAAGATAATAATAATAGCACCTATTTCAAAGGGTTGTTGTGAGGATCAAATGAAACAATATACTTGAAGTGCTTTAAGATCTCAAAGCACTGTGTAAATGTTAGCTATTATCATTATCAGTTGATCAAAAATATTTATTAAGTTCCAATTGTATTGGGCACTGTTCTAAGTGCTAGATCACTGTATAGCACTTAATAGATAAAAGATATTCCAAAAGTCTTAGTGTGTCATTCAGACTCCTTTAAAAGAGCACTAAAATTTTTGGAATATCCTCTGTGAAGTTATCTGATCCCCAAATAACCCGTTAAGGTAGGTACTGTTAATATGGTCCCTTTACAGAGGAGAGAAAACTGAAAGAGAGAGAGAGATCAGAGGTGACTTGGCCAGAGTCATACAGCTTGGAAAAGGACCTGAGGCGGAATTTGAACCCTGACCTTTTTGTCTCCAGGGCAGTTGCTCTAACCACTATACCACCTGGCTACCTTATTTGAGATATGAAGCCCTTCTTCAATATTCCCTCCTCACCCAAAATAACTATTCATTTTCTGCTTGTTGACCTCTATTTAGAAGAATTCACTAGAAATAGCCCACCTTTTTTAAAGCAATTCTAATCATTACTAAGTTCTTCTTATTGAGCCCAAACTTGCTTCCCTGCTCATCCATTGGTCCTAATTCTATCTTCTGAAGACAAGTAGTACAAAGATGGCAATAATGATTGCCTAAATCTTTCTCTTTCCAGGATAAAAATCTTCAGCTATTTCAGCAGATTTTTTCATGGTAAGGTCATGTCTACCCTAAACTGTCTTTCCTCTAGACTTAACATATCCACTTTTATCAGTTAGTCTTCAAATGGCCCATTCTCCGAGCTTTCACCATCCAGATGGTCTTTCACTGAATATCATCCAGCCTGTTCATGGTCTTCCCAAAAGAGAATGTCCAGAAATGAAAATAAAAACTCCAGATGAGATTAAACAAGAACGAAATACAATAAGGCTGACCTCCTTCATTCTGAAATCTATGCCTCTCCATGAGTTATAAGGTGGAATTTACTTTTAAACCATGTCACATCGTTGACTCAAATGGAGCATGCAGGGCACTAAGACCCCTGGACTTTTTCCCCATGCAAAATGTCATTTAGCCTAGTCCCTCTCATTCTGAATTTCTGCTGATGACATTTTGAACCCAAGTACAAGGGAAACTTTTTTGTCAATTAACTTCTGTCTTATTTAATTCAACTCCTGAGTCTAGCTGGATTAGACCAAGTATACATGGAGGTCGTCAGCGCTAGAGGAGAGAGGATGATGACACCATTAAAGGATTGATTCAAAAGATATTTGAAGGAAAAGATGCCAGAAAAAAAATAAAGCTCATTAATGCTAATTAATAAGCATCAATTAAAAACTAATTAATTAATTAGAAGGGCAAATGAAATATTGTGATAACTACAAAGCTGAATGACTCTTCCTGTTTATGTGCAATTTTAAAGAGACATGTTTATGTTTAGAACATGTTCAATGAAAATACTGATAGAGAACAGATAGAGAATGGACTTTTGTCAATGATATTCTACAGAAAAGCACATCTTTACCATCTATCCCTCAGTTGATTTAAAGATATACAGAACAGAGCGCTGTCAAACTCAAATAGAAAGGATCTTTGCTGGCAGCATACAGGCTTAGAAAACTACAAATTAACATTATCTATGTTGTATTGTTGAGCAGCTAAGTAGCACAGTAGAGAGAGTGCTGGGCCTTAAGTCAAGAAGATCAATCTTTCTGAGTTCAAATCTGACTTTAGACACTTATTAACTGAATGACTCTGGGTAAGTCATTCAACCCTGTTTGCCTCAGTTTCCTTAAAATGAACTGGAGAAGGAAATGGCAAACAATTCCCAGTATCTTTGCAAAGAAAATTCCCAAATGGGGTCATAAAGAATCAGACATGAGGGAAAAACAACTGAACATGTCATATAGAATTTTTATTTACTTTGCTAAACATTTCCCAGTTACATTTTAATCTGATTCTTCTCAGAGCCCAAAGGCAGTCCATTTGATGCCTCCACTCTAGGGAATACAAGATTACAATGTGTTTCTTCTGGTGGCCTTTTTTTTTTTAACGCCAAATTCAGCAAAATTAAACACTGTCATAATAGTTCCTTTCCAACAAAATGTCTACTGCCCATCCATCAAAATCATACAAGATTCCTGCCAGGATATAATAGCAGAAACAACCCCATTTGACTACTCATTGGTAGATATCAGACCAAATATAAAACAGAGAGAGATGCCAAATGTCTTTGACAGTAATAGAGAAGTTGAAGCTATGGGGATTAGATGGAGAGGGAATCCCTGCAAAAGGGGAAGTCCTGGGACAGCTAGGTTGAATGCCAGGCCTGGAGATGGGAGACCTCACCTGGTTCAAATCCGGTCTCAGACTTTTTCTAGCTAACTGGCCATGGCCAAGGCACCTAAGTTGCCTCATCCTTATTACTCTTCTGCCTTGGAACCAATACTTATATCAATTTTAATACAGGAGGTAAGGGTTTAAAAAAGGAGACAGGGAGAAGGGAGCCCTTCAGGTGTTCCCATTTCTAGATGACACTGGTTGCATTAAACCCTGCAACATCATAGAATCCCCTTTAAGTTATCTGTAATCACTCAAAAGATTTTCATTTAACTAGAAAATGGATTTCCACATAGGAAAAAACTAAATAATGTGAAGAATGCCCATTTCCTAGATTATGATATGTAGTTAGATGAACAGCCTATAGACTCTGTGCATTATAAAATTATTTGGGACCGATGGACAATGAATTTGGTCCTTAAGTCAATAGGAGGAAGAAGGAAGGCAAGGTTGTCTTGAAGAAATTGCAAAACTCCTTTAATTATTCCAAATCAAATTTCTCTCAGAAACAAAGGCCTACCTTCTTATCGCCAACATTCTATCAGTTGTGGTCATATATCTATCTGCAAGTCAAGATATTCAACAATGTCCAAGGAACAAAAAATGAGAATCTTACAAAGGGCAATGGAAAACTGCTTGATATGAGCAGCCTATGTGAGCAGGCTATAGTCTATAGCAAATAAGGAACTTTGCTATAACTCTGGAATAAAGGATATTATCAGAGAAATGGTGGATGACAAAGAAAAAAGACTGGTCATATAAAAAGATGGGTAAAGGTTAAGCTTTTAAGGCTTAAAACTACACTAAGATTTTTGGGACACTCAGCATTGTAACGTGGTCCAAAGAGCAATGGAAAGACACGAGGTGGTTATAAGCTGGTCTTGAACTGTTACTAAGAATGCTTTATGTATGAAAGTGATGAGTAAAATCATTATCAAGGATGTGGATGATTATAAAAGGAAATGAGCAGACTGGTGGCATAGTAATGGCGGAGAGTAACAGATTGGCAAACTCAGCATCCAACCTAGATCCAAAAAACTCGATAAAGAATCAGAGGAAGGTCTCTAGCTTATTGGGCAGACTTCTTTTGAAGGGTTTACCTGACTAGAATATCACATCCAATGAAAAGTGGATGAGCTGTAACCTGCAGACATGAAAGAAATGCCCATGGCAATAGCCATAACAGGGACAGCTAGATAACACAGTAGAAAGTGCCTGTGTGTCAGGAAGATGAATCTTCCTAAGTTCAAATCTGGCCTCAGACACTTTCTGCTGTGTGATCCTTGGGCAAGTCACTTAATCCTGTTTGCCTCAGTTTCCTCATCTGTAAAGTGAACTGAAGAAGAAAATGGCAAATCATGCCAGGATATTTGCCAAAGAAACCCTAAATGGGGTCACAAAGAGTTAGAGACAGCTGAAAAAAGACTGAACTGAACAATGGGATCAAAGATCTATCTAAGCATCTAAATCAGGGGTTCTCTACTTCTGTTTGTATCTCAGTCTCCTTTGGCAACCTGGTGAAAACTACATACCCTTTCTCAGAATAATATTTTTAAAATGCATAAAATAGCACACATAGGATTATAAGGGAAACCAATTATACTGAAATATAGTTATCAAAACATAAAAAAAAGTTCATCAACTCCAAGTGCAAAACCCCTGATCCCACCTTGTTGCTTAGCTCTTGTGGTCCCCTGAGCAGATACCTGCTTGGATTACTCTTAGCTGCCATGGTGTGAGGTGCTTTAGTGCTGGCATGTGGGATTTGTCAGCCTCATGTGCTGGGGTGTGTCTCTGAGTGTTTACATAGTTTTGATCTGTCATTGGTTTAGCTAAATGATAGAGGAAATCCAACCAGCTCAAGGCATGGCCTTGAAAGATGTCTCTGGGTGGGAGGTTGTGTTTCTCCAGCGCAGATGACTAACAGCTGGGCCAAAGTCCATTACTGGCCAACCATTGCTCAATATTTCTACAATCAGGATGGCAAGGGCGTATATGTGTGGAATGAAGAGAGCAAACAATTCTTGTTTAGGGAATTTGCTAAGACCCTTACTAGGAACCCAAATGCAGATGTATGCATGCATATTGTTATTGTGTACAACATTCTCCCAATTCAAGCATATTAATTTTTAAAAAATGGAAAGAACTACATGAGATAATGAAGAGTGAAATGAGTAGAATAAAGAGGAAGGAAGGAAGGAAGAAAGAAAGAAAGGGAAGGGATTAGGGGAACTAATTAAAAACAAAACACTGCTATAGAAGGAAATAGTGAAAGAAGAAAGGGCAGGATAAGGAGAGAGAATCAAAATGTCTGGGGATACACAGATGACAATTATAACTCTGAATATGAATGAGATGAACTCTCCCATAAAATGGAAGTAAATAGCAGAGTGGATTAGAAACCAAAATCCTACCATATATTGTCTACAAGAAACACACATGAGACAGACAGACATACATAGAAGTAAGAATGAAAAGGATGGAGCAAAATATATTGGGCTTCAACTGAGAAAAAGAAGGCAAGAATTGCAATCATGATTTCTGACAAAGCCAGATCTGGTTAAAAGAGATAGGGAAGGTAATTCTTAATTAAGGTAAACCTTAATTCTTAAGTGGAATAAGGAAAGGTTTCCTACAAAAGATGAGATTTGAACAGAGATATGATGGAAGCCAGGAAAGCCAGGAGACTGAGATGAGGAGGAAGAGCCTTCAAAGGTATTATGGGAATTAGCCACAGGAAACATCTGGAGTTGGGAGGTTGAATGTCTTGTTCTCCCTGCCCCTCCCCTCCCCGCTCCATTAGACTGTAAGCTCCTTGAGGGCAGAGATGGGTTTTTTGCTTCTTTATGTATCCCCAGCATGGTGACTGAAATAGAGTAGGTGCTTAATATATGTTTATTGAATTGTTCAAGGAACAGGAAGCAGACCAGTGTCACTGGGTCATAAAGTAGGCAGAGGAGAGGAAGGGATAAGACTGCAAAATTTGAGAGTGGGGAGGATTTTCAGACTATGAAGAGCTTTAAGTCTCAGAGTAGTTTACAAGGAGAGAGTGGTGTCCAGAAAACCTAGTGTCAAGAGAAGAGTGTCAAGGAAAAGAGAGTGATTGATAGGGTCAAAAACTACTGAGATGAAATAGATTGAGAAAAGACCATCTGCTCTTTTTCTCTAACACACAATGTTGGGAAGTCAACCAAAAGAAAGAGAACAGCACACTTCCCTCCTTGGGGACCTTTCATTAATGCACTCAAGTTCATTTTAATCAACTATCTATATGTAATTATAAATATATTATTATCATAGGTATATTTTCAAGTTAGGTAGAAGTGTGCTCTACCACTGAAATAAATTCTGTGACTGTTATTAAACCATTGTTGGACTTTCTACTATAGTTTGGAAGTCTACCAGCTCTCCTCCATAGCGACCACAAGGACTCATTCATTACATGGATGAGGTAATAAAATGTCTATAACTCTCTAAATTCAATAAAATCTTCCATTGCCATGATTACTCCCAGTAATCAGGCACAGTAGAGACATAACAACAAACTAAACTGGCCAGAATATGTGTTAAAATTGTTATGAAATGAGAACCAGGAGAAGGTTGTACACAGTAACAGTGATAATTTACAATGATCAACTCTGAAGGACTTAACTATTATCAGCAATCCAGGACAGCTCAAAAGGGATTCATGATGAAATAAGCAATTCACCACCACAGAAGGAAATAAAGTCTGAAGGCAGATTGAAGCATATGATTTTTCACTTTATTTACTTCTTGAGTTTTTTCTTCTATAAGAAATGGCATGGTATCCAAGTGAGGCAGTAGGAAAACCTACCTTAGCTCCACTGAAGAGCTCATAGGAAGATCCATGAGAACCCCCAAATCTACACCCCTATTTCTCTCATATTTAATTCTTCATTTGACTGCTGGAATGTTGAATTGTTGCTGGACATTGATGAAATATATTATGGCCTTCCATTCACAGGACCTGGAGACATTGCCTAAAGCACCTAGAGTACCCCTTCCTACTCTCTGGCAATTGGGTCTGCCAAAGAAGAACAGCTCTGCAACCCTCCTAAAATGGGACTACTTGGGTACACTTACTGCTAAGGGTTGTTGTTGTTTGATTGTTTTCAGATATAATATACCCTTTGAGACTACATTTGGAGTTTTCTGGGTAAAGACACTGGAGTGGTTTTCAATTTTCTTCTCCAGCTCATTTTACAGTTGAGGAAACTGAGTCAAACCAGGTTAAGTAACTTGCCCATGGTCACATAGTTAGGAAATTCCTGAGGCCAGGTTTGAACTCAGAAAAATTAGTCTTCCTGACTTTAGGCCAGGCATTCTATCCACTGTGCCACTTAAGTTATATAAGTCTTTGATTCTGGACCAAGTACGGTTGTAAAGACTTATTCAGTTCTTCAGAAACTGGGGTTGTTTTAAAAGGGAGAGGAAAAGGACAGGGTGACAGTGCATATGACCTCTCTCCAGACCAGGAAGATGGGTCATGCCAGAGCACACTCTATGGCTTACAACTTCAGGGATAAAAGAGTGATCTCTTATTTTCAAGGACAGGTAAAGGAGATCGAACTATCACATCTTTGGGATGGGGTCAACACTCAGTCTAGAATATAAACAAAAGTCCAGAAAGAGACCACTGGTTGGGACAATTAGAACACACCACTGGCCTCATGATGACAATGCAGTTGAATTAGAGCTGCCCTTGTGTTTGGGAGAATTCCAACTCATTTCTGCCTTTGGCAACCTTGTAATCTCTGTATCTCCAGTAGTTTTGTTAGGTTCCCTTCTAAAATATGTGGTCCAGAACTGGGCACACTAAGTACTCCACAAAGGCTTTGACTGAAGTGAAGCATCCAGAGAATGAGCACCTCAGCTCCTTCTAACAAGACCATCTCCAAAGATCAAAGGAGTTAATGTTTGTAGAAGCTTCCCAGACCCTATTCAAATGTAAAGGCTGCAGAAACAGTTGCCACCTAGAAATCCTCAGTTTCAGCCATACTTCATCATAAGGCTTGGGAGCCAGCCTGGCTTTGAGTGGGTGATTCAAACACAAGTTTTATCCACATCCATGGACCACGTGCCATGCCATGCCCTGTCCTCCCCCGACTGCCTGCCATGACCTAACCCCCCATACACAACCAGAGTGTCCTCCCCACCCAGTGCCTTACCCCAGACAGGGATGGGAGAAAGGGAGGGGAGTGGCCCAAGCACTACATTCAGGGGAGGGAGTAAGTGCTTCCATTGGGCTGCTAGACAGAGGGGAGAGGAGGCATGGTGGAGAGAAGAAGGAGAACAGCTCTGCCAGAGTCCCTCTGTCTTTCTAGTAACTAATTCTGGCAGGTGATGGCACACATGCTCACAGAGATGTCTCTACTTGCCATCTTTGGCATGTGTTCCATAAGTTTACCATCATAGGTCTAGAATTTGGCCAGAAGGTCTTGATGTCCAGACCTAATAATAATATTTACATTTTTATTTATTTATTTACATTATTGTTAGGTTGATCTCATATCTAATAATAATAATACTATTATTATATTAGTTTAGAATTTATCCAGCATATTCCTCACAAAGCCACTTTTGAGGTTAGCAAATACTTTCTCCTTTTTAAAATCTAAATTTTGTTGTTGTTATTCTAGACCCAGAATTTTACTGGTAGAGGATATTGCCCTAGTAACACCACCCACCTAGGAGGACTCTGAGAATTCCTATTCTTTTTTTTTTTAACCCATACCTTCCATCTTATAATCAATACTATGTGCTAATTCCAAGAAAGAAGAGTGGTAAGGGCTAGGTAATGGGAGTTAAGTGACTTGCCCAGGATCACACAGCTAGGAAGTACCAGATTTAAACCTAGAATCTCCTGTCTCTAGATCTGGCTCTCAATCCACTGAGATGCCTAGCTGCCTCCCATCCTTATTCTTTTAAGGTTGCAATTCAACCTCACCTTCTGATTGAGTTAAGAACAAGGTCTGAGGTGAAAACTTTGAACAGGACCACAAGACCCTTAAAGAATTAATGAACCTAGTATAAGGGTTGGCTGGAAGATTATCCCAGGGGAAATAGTCTGGAGCACAAACTTGAATACTGGGGAGGGAGAGACCTTGAGAGTCCTAAAGGTTCTGAGCCCTGGGCTGATAGATAATCACTATTTTGATGACACATTTTCCATATGGTATGGGAATGGAAGAGGCCATTGTTCTTTGGAGTGACAAATTCCAGGAAACTTCTGAGGTCAAATTTGAACCCAGGACCCCCTCTCTCCAGGTCTGGCTTTCTATCCATTAAGCCACCTCACTGCCCCACTGTTCTCACCTTCTCTTTGTATTCTTCCTGTAAATCAGCACCGAACATATAGTCTGAACTTAGTAAATGATTGTTGATTTGTTGGTTGATTCACTGATTGTATTATGTCTTCACTGCATTCCTCACAGTAGGAGTCAATAAATATTTTTGGGTTGATAGGCTAAGATCATTGTGATCTCTGCTCATGCTTAGCCCAGTTGGAGCTATCTTGTGATGAACAATACTTAAGATTTCACCGAATGTTGACTGGAAGAGGGTGGAAAAGAATTTATGTGTGAGCAGGAGGCTGATAAGGGGAACTGAAACTATGTCAGAGATCTTCCAAATCAGAAATGGGTTTTGCATTCTACACTTTTCCCTTCACATCTCTGGATTAGTTGGTAATCTAAGAGACAATGGGCAAACTCATTCCATAGTTTGGAATGTGAGAGCCGTCCACTGATCCCTACTTGTTCCCTCTGTCCTGTCTCCTCTGATTGCCTTGCAGAGGAGAGTCCCCGAAGGATGATCTCTCCCTGTCTCTCCAGGTGTCTCCTCTTAGTTGGTGTGGGGTGGACAGGTAGCCAGCCTTGGAGTTAGGATGACCTCATAGAAACCTATCTCAGATGGGGGCTAGCTATGTGACTGTGGGCAAGTCACTGAATCTGTTTCCTCTTCTATAAACTGGTCATAATAATAATGCTTACTTGCCAGGGCTGTTGTGACAATCAGATCAGATAATAAATATAAAACACTGACAATCTGATAGATATGTGTGTGTATATAAGTTTATAAATATACATACTTATAAATATATAAATATACATAAATATAAATATATAAAGAAAACAAATGTATAAAATATATTAATGCAATAACATTACATTATTTGACATATTAAATTAACATTAAAAAATAAAATTGTTACAAATAAAATTAATATATTAAAAAGAAATGTAAATGCTATTATTATTGTATACATTTTTATTATGTATGTATATATATATATATATAGCTTATTATTTTTATTTTTTAAATGCTCAGGAGACAGGAGTGATCAGAGAAATCCCATAATGATGTGTTATCTCCATTGGTAGAATAATGCAAATTCTTTGAAAGAAGGTACTGTTCAATTTTTGGCTTTGTGACTCCAGCTCCTGGGATATAATAGGTGCCTAAAATGTGAATTCACATTAAGACAAGTGCCCTGATTCTGGGGCTCTGGAAAAGGCTGTCCTTGCCCCAGATATCTCTATTACTGGCCCTGTCCCAAGCTGGGCAGCCCTACTTTGCTAAATTCTTTGGGTTAAGGCATTGAAGACTCCCTTTAAAATGTATATCTAGCGGGGGCAGCTGGGTGGCTCAGTGGATTGAGTGCCAGGCCTACAGACAGGAGGTCCTGGGTTCAAATTTGGCCTCAGACACTTCCCAGCTGTGTGACCCTGGGCAAGTCACTTGACCCCCATTGCCCACCCTTACCACTCTTCTGCCTTGGAGCCAATAAAGGTAAGGGTTTAAAAAAATGTGCATCTAGAAAGAGGAGGGGGACCAGTTGGACAAGTTGGAAAGGACTTTGTGTTGACTAGTAGAAAGGACTTTGACCCTGCCAAGTTTCCTCATCTTCAGAGTGGGGCTAATAATATCTGTACCCCTTGCTGGTGAGGCTGTCGTAGGAGGGCAATGAGATGAGACGAGCTCAAAGCATTAGAGAAATGTCCCTGTTTATCTACGATTATCTATGAAGGATTGAACGTTAAGCTACCACCAGTCATTAGCATCTCATGTCAGATGAGACTATCTGGATTGGCAGAATGAGGGGAATAAAAGACAAACTTGTTGTGATGATGGGAAAATGGAAGAGGCCTGGGTGTGCTTCATTACAGAGGAGAATTTCTGCCTAGCAGTGATTCTTAGCTCTTTCCACACTTAATCACTTTAGACTGGAGGACTTTGATCCTCAGGACCCATTTCTCAAATTGGTTTTACGTCTTGGGGGCCCTGAGATACTGCCAAAGACTGATCTATTTAGTATCATGAATGGGATCAGGTCTGATATCAGCAAATCACTTCATCAATAAACCCCAGGTGCCATCTAGGATGGAGACACTGTGGCTGGGAACTGGGAGAGAGATTTCAAGTGAGAGCTTTGTGCTAGGTTTTGGGAGAGATTTTAGATAATCAGCTCTTGTGTTTCTGGATTGTCATGTAGAATAGGCACTAGGAAGGCATGTTGCCTAAAGCTTTTATGATTTGTTGCTCCTTGAATTCAGGGACTTTCCAGGGTAATGGTTGGCAGTGAAGAGCTGTGGTCAAAGTCAGTCAAAAAGCATTTATGGGGGGCACCTAGGTAGCACCGGACCTGGAGTCGGGAGAATCTGGGTTCAAATATGGCCTCAGACACTTCTAGGTATGTGACCCTGGACAAGTCACTTAATTACCTAGCCCTTGAGCTCATCCTTCTGTCTTAGAACTGATAATATGGCAGAAGGTAAGGATTTAAAGCAAGCAAAACAAAAAGCATTTATTAAGGGCTTATTATATGTCAGGCATTAAGCTAAACATAAGTGTTACAAAGAAAAACCAAAACAAAATAATAGTCCTTGTTTTCAAGGAGCTCTGATGGAGGAGACAACAAGGCAAATAACTGATTATAAGCCAAATCTATATAAAGTAAGTGGAGGATAGCCTCAGTGGGAAGGCACTGAGATTAAGGAAGACTGGGAAAGGTTTCCTGTAGAAATTGAGACTTGAAGGATGCCTGAGAAGCCCAGAGGCAGAGATGAGGAGAGGAAGAGAGGGATGGCCAATGAGAACATTGGTTTGTTTGTTTTTTAAATATAATTTTTTAAAAATATTTTCCATGGTTACATGATTCTTGTTGTCTCCCTCCCTTCTTCCTTCCCCCCTCCTGGGGCTGACAAGCAATTCCACTGGGTTATATATGTCTTATTACTCAAAACCTACTTCTATATTATTCGTCAATGAGAACACTTGTACTGGATCTCAGGGTACATGGAGGAGAGAAAAGTGTAAAAAGATAGAAGGGGCCCAAGTTTTGAAGGACTTTGAAAACTAAACAGAAGGTGCTATCATTGATTCTGGAAGCAAAAATAATTTTACATTGGATCCTGATTTGACCAATGTGTAGTACACCAAGAAAGACTATGGAAAATGAAGGCAAGAAGGTTCTAAGTGGGATCAAAATTGGACAGACATAAGAGTGTGAGATAAAACCATGGAATGGAGAAGGATTTTAGGACATAGAACGTTAAGGGTGAAAAGGGCCTTAGAACAAGAAGATTAGAATTGAAACAGAGAATGCTAGAGCTGGAAGGATTTGAATGTCAAAACTGGAAGTGACTTCAGAGGAGTCTCAGTTTCTTCATTTGTAAAATAAAGGGGATAGGTTAGATTTCCTCTAAGGAACTTCCCACTTGTAAATCTATGATTCCAGAATACAGGAAATTCTAACTGGAAGAAATGTTAGACTATAGAATGCTAGAACATAAAATGTCAATGCAAGAAGGGACCATTTTGGTCATTTCAACCTTCAAAATTCAATGAGGGGAAGGAATTTGGGGGGAGGGAAGAAAACATCTACTCCTTTAAGTATTTACAAACTATATACAAATAAATATGGGGGGAATTTGAACTGATGGAGAAGGAAATGGCAAACCACTGCAGTATTTCTGCCAAGGAAATCCCACATGGGGTCACAAAGAGTTGGACATGACTGACACGACTCAACAATAACATTTGGAGTGGAAAGGAGGCATGAGTAGATAGGTGGGATCAGGAAAGCCCTCGTGTAGGAGATGGTGCTTGAAATGGGTTTTGAAGGAAATGAGAGATCCAAAATGGATGTGAAATATAAAATATATAGACTATGCAAAGGCTTAGGGAAATAAGACATGGATTGTTGTGTGGAGGGAACAGCAAAAAAGCTAGACTGGCCGGACAATAGGATCTGTGAAGAGGAGCAATATGTAACAAGCCTGGAATAGTAGGTTGGAAGAAGTTTGTGAAAGGCTTTCTTTAAATGACAAACAGAGGAACTTATACTTGATCCTAGAGGCAATAGAGGAATTCTTGAAGCTTACCATTGCTAGGGAATTTATACTTTAGATAGGGGTTGGATTACACAATCACTAGTGTATATTATTATTATTATTATTATTACCATCTACTCATTTCAGTCATGTCCAACTCTTTGCGAATCTCTTTGGGGGTTTCTTGGAAGAGATACTAGAGTTGTTTGCCATTTCCATTTCCAACTCATTTTATAGATGAGGACCTGAGGCAAACAAGGTTAAATGATTTGTGTAAGGTCACACAACTAGTAAATATCTGAAGCTGGATTTGAACTCAGGTCCAGTACTCTATCCACTGTGTCACTTAGCCACTTTCTTACTCATTCTTATTCATTATTATTGTTAATTCCAACAGCAATTTTATGTATTATTTCAAAGTTTACAAGATACTTTAAATATGTTATCTCATGGGTTTTGGTTTTAAAAGATTACTCTATTACAAAAATGAATAATATGGAAATAGCCAAAGGTTAGATGACTTGCCCAGAGTCACACAATTAGTAAGTGTCTGAAGCCAGATTTGGACTTGGGTCTTCCTGACTGAGTCCAATGCTCTAATGTAGTCACCTTGCTGCCTAGTTATCTTTCAGAGTTGAATTTCTATGATCACATAAATTAAAAACTTTGACCTATTTTAACCAAGGGCCAGATGGATGGGTATTTCTTCTTTGTTGTCAAGGTCTTTTGATCCTTCCACATTAAAATTGTGTATCATTGATCCTTGGGGCTCATTTAGAGAGAGTCCTGGCCTGGGCCCTTTCCAGCTGGGAAATCAGCTTAGGATAAAAGAAAGAGGACACCAAGGTTTGGGGGAGATGGGTTGAATTATTCATATATCTACCATACCTTGTCTCTTGCCTTCTAACATGGCACTGTTCTCCTATTCCAAGTGTCTACTCTTAGAACCTATTTTACTCTTGTCCCAGAACTTCTGAGTAGCAAGAATCTTCCTGCAGAGGACATCTTGTACTATGAACTTGAATATTCCTAACTCCAGGCCCAGCATTATGTTCCCCTGAGTTACCTAGATGATGGATGGGGCCTTGAAGGGAGCTAAGAATTCTAAGAAGAGGAAGAGAGGAGGGAGATCATTTTAGTCTTGGGTCATGGCCTGTGCAAAGATGTGGAGACAGGAGATAGATTTTTTAAAAACACTTTTAGGAGTTGGGAGGAGTTGGAGGGAAGAGGAAAAGAGAATGAAGCAGATTTTTGGACATAGCTAATATGAGAATTTGTTTCTCTTGGATAACCATATTTATTATAATTTATTAAATATTTTGTAATAGGTATTATATTATTATGTTACATATTATATTATTTTCTATATTCAAAAATTTTAAATGGTAACAATCTTAAACAAAACAAAGAAAATCTCTGCTCTCTTAGTATTAATTCTTTTTTTAATTCTTTCTTTATTACAAATTACATTGTAGTAACAAATTTCCACTAAGTTTTCTGAAGTTATATGGTCCCCCAATTTTTTTTAAACCCTTACTGTCTGCCTTGGAACCTAACTTAAAGTGGTAAGGGCTAGGTAATTGGGGGTTAAGTGCCTTGCCTAGGGGCACACAGCTAAGAAGTGTCTGAGGTTAAATTTGAACTCAGGACCTCTAGATCCGCCTCTCTATCCACTGAGCCATCTACCTCCCCAAAGTCTTAATTTTAAGACAGAAGAGTGGCCAGGGCTAGGCAATGGGGCTTAAATGACTTGCCCAGAGTTATAAATTTAGGAAGTATCTGAGACCAGATTTGAACCCAGGTCCTCCTAATTCCATCCTGCCACCCTGTCCTCTGCGTTACCATGGTTGTCCTTCATAGATTATTGTGTGTGTGTAATAGCGGGCAAGACTATTTGGTTGGAATACCAAGGAGTGGAGGGAAATAATGGGAAATAAGTCTAGAAAGCTAGATTGAATGGAGCCTGATTGTTGTAGGCTTTACATGACAAATGGAAGAATTTGTAATTTATCATAGAAGTATTAGGGAAACAAAGTTTCTTGAGCAGGGAGGTGAGATGGTCCAAACTACGCTTTAGGAATATCAATTTGGCAGTTGTTTAGAGGATGGATTTGAGGTATCTATCTAGGTGTCAGATTGATTAGAGCATGGGACCTGGAGATGGAAAACCTGAGTTCTAATACTGTCTCAGATACTGTGTGACCTTGGGCAAAATATTTAACCTCTAACTACTTCAGGCTACTTAACCTCCATCTGGTTTAATTTCCTCCTCTATTAAATGGGAACAATAATAGCACTTTCCTCCCAGGGTTGTTGTAAGGATCAAAGGAGATACTTTTTGCAAAGAACTATGTCAATATTAATTGAAGTTGAAGAAGGAAGAGACTGGAAATGAGGAGACCAATTAGGAAGCTACTGTAATAATCCAGGTGAGAGATGAGAAGAGCCTCAACCGGCTAATGGCTGGTTAAAAGAAGAGAAGGGAAAGGATGTTGAGATAGAAGCAACAAGGCTTGGCAACTGGTTGACTCCAAAAGTGGTGAGGGAGAGGGTAGAGTCAAGGTTGACTCCGATGAAGTGGGGAGACTGGAAAGATGTTGGCCTCCCTTGATTGAAATAAAGAAGTTAGGGAGAGGGATATATTTCAGGGGAAAGATAATGAGTTGTATTCTGGACACATTGGGTTTGAGATGTCTGGGAGACATTGAAGTAGAGTTATCCAGGAGGTAAGTGGTAAGTGCACCAGAGCCTGGAAGAGAGACCAGGGCTGGATGGAAAGACTGAGTAGTCATGCATTGAGTAGTCTCCATGGTTCGCCCAGATGATCACAATGGCACAGATGGGACTAGTACTGACTTCCAGCCTAGTGATCTTTTCAGTGTGCCATAAAAAGTAAGAGGAAAAACAATAAGGATAGAATATGGTCAGGTTGTAATGGACCTTGAATAGAATCCAACAACCAAACCACTTTTCTGTCTTGCTCCAATGTGCCATTTTTATCAAATAAGTTTCAATTTCTTGGACTGGGATGACTTCTTATGACATGGTAGCCTGTCTGATCCTTGGTCCATGTTTTTTCCACTGTCCTCAGCAGGCCCTTTGCTCTTCCATACTTCCCTCCTGGTGCCCATTTCTTGCCTCTGTAGGTTTATATATGCTAATTTTCGTGATTAATGGATTCTTCCACCATGTCTAACTACTGAAATCCTGACCTCCTCTTCCACCTTCCTATGTAGCTAGTCTCTCCTTCACTAAATGACTCAGACTGCTGTGTTTGACATTTATGTTCTTTCCTCTCCCTCTTCCTCTCTCCCTCTCCTTCCTTCCCTCCCTTCCCCCTCTCTGTCTCTCTGTCTCTGTCTACCTCTCTCTCTTTCTGACTCTGTCTCTCTCTCTCCCTTTCTCTCTCTGTCTCTTTGTCTCTCTCTCCCTTTCTCTGTCTCTCTGTCCCTGTCTTTTTCTGTCTTTCTGTCTCTGTCCCTGTCTGCCTGTCTCTGTCTACATTTCTCTCTCTGTCTCTCTCTTTTTTTCTCTCTCTCTCCCTTTCTCTGTCTCTGTCTCTGTCTCTCTGCCTCTCTTTCTCTCCTTCTATCTCTCTCTTTCTCTCCCTTTCTGTCTCTCTATCTCTGTCTCTGTCTCTGTCTCTCTCTCTCTGTTTCTGTCTCTGCTGTCTCTCTCTCCTTTTCTCTGTCTCTCTCTGTCTCTGTCTGCCTCTCTCTCTCTCTCTCTCCCTCTGTCTCTGTCTGTCTGTCTCTCTCTTTCTCCTCCTTTCTCTCATGGTTTTCCCCCCTCTTTTTTTCAGATTACACAGCAGCACAATTTTCAATAATTGTTTTTCTGACATTTCGTGATCCATGTTCTCTGCCTCCCTCCTCAATATGGTAGGTTATATGATATAAATTGTATGTGTGTTATTATACAATACATATTTCCATGTTCATGATGTTGTGAAAGAAGACATACTGCTCACACACACACACACACACACACACAAATTAATGGAGGAAATCAAGTGAAGAATGGCATGCTTCAATCTACATTCAGACTCTATCAGTTCCTTCTGTGGCACAGGATAGCCTTTTTCTTCAGGAATCCCTTGGAGTGTCCTGGATCATTGCATTGCTGATAATAGCCTATCTCTTTCTCTTTCTCTCTCTTTTTAAGCCCTTACCTTCCATCTTAGAATCAATATGGGGTATTGGTTCTATGGCAGACGAGTAGTAAGGGCTAGGCAATGGGGGTTAAGTGACTTGCCCAGGATCACCCAGCTAGGAAGTGTCTGAGGCCAGATTTGAACCCAGAACCTCCTTCCTATTTCCTTTTTAATGTGAAATATAACTATTTGTGTAAATATCTCATTTCCCTTTTAGATTGCAGACTCCTGAAAGGCAAGGACTATGTTCTTTTTCATCTCTGTAACCCAAGGTCTAGTACACTGAATTATTGAAATCCTTGGATTTCTGTCCAATAGTTCAAATCCCAATCATATTTTAAAACCTAGTCCTAGGGAGCAGCTGGGTTGCTCAGTGGATAGAGAGCCAGGCCTAGTGACTAGAGGTCCTGGCTTCAAATATGACCTCAGACACTTCCTAACTGTGTGACCCTGGGCAAGTCACTTAACCCCCTTTGCCTAACCCTTACTGCTCTTCTTCCTTGGAACCAATACACAGGATTGATTCTAATATGGAAGGTGAGGCACTTAGTCTTAATGCTGTCTTCCCTGAAGCCCTTCCTGCTTAACCTGAACAAAAGTATCCTCAGTTCTCTGGATAATGTGTTATCCAGAATAAGCACTTACTAAAAAGGCAATGAATTGAATTTATTTTGAGAAAAAAGACAAGCAAATAAGATGCCATTAGGGACCTGGTTATTTAAAAAGAACAACAACGTCAAGGGCAAGTCCTGGAAGGGAGAGGCAGTGTGGGGAAGTGGAAAGAATGCTATCTCTGAAGTACGAAGTTATTATTGTTCTAACATGTCTGACTCTTTGTGACCCCATTTGGGAATTTCTTGGCAAAGACACTGGAGTGGTTTGCCATTTTCCTCTTGAATTCATTTTACAGATGAGGAAACTGAGGCAAACAGGGTGAAGTGACTTGCTTAGGGTCACACAGCTAGTAAGAGTCTCAGGACAGATTTGAACTCAGGAAGATGAGTCTTCCTGATTCCAGGCCTGTCACTCTATCCACTTTACTACCTACCTGCCCCAAATATCAATAATAGTTAATATTTATGTAACATTTACTATGGGCCAGACATAGTGTTAAGCACTTTATAATAATAATATTATTATTATCTCCATTGTACAGTTTTACAATACAACATTGTGTTGGAGAGTCAAAAAATTCTGGTTCAACTCTGCCCCGTTTTGCCTCAAGAGACTGATTTTAGATGAGAAATATTTATTTATTGGCTCTACTGTATATCCGTTTACTGAGTAGGCCACCATTATAGCCAATAAAGTAACACATAGGTCTCCAGTGCCCACCAACAAGGAAGCTAGGTCAGGCAGCTTAATAAATAGTTTTAGGAGCTCCTTATTTAGCCCTTCCCTTGAACACTGCAAGACATTGCTAACTAGTAGATAACTAAATTAAGAGGTGATCTACCAAACCATTCACCCCTCTGTCTCGGCAGGTGGACAGATGAGGGATTTGTCACACTCTGGAAAAGAATCTTTCTTCCTTTCACTTACTAACCAAATTCTCTTAAAAGAAAAAAAAATTGAGGGGGGGGGGATTCCTAAGGACAAAGAAAAGGCAAAAAGCAGCAGACTGGATGAAATCTTTGACCCAGACCCCAGACATAGAAATACACAGTAACTCTCCTTAATATACAGGAATTGATTTAGAATCTTTCTACTCTAGAGTCCTGATAGAAAAATAATACAGTAGGGGGCAGCTGGGTAGCTCAGTGGATTGAGAGTCAGGCCTAGAGGTTCTCAGCTGTGTGACCCTGGGCAAGTCACTTGACCCCCATTGCCCACCCTTGCCACTCTTCCACCTAGGAGCCAATACACAGAAATTAAGGGTTTTAAATAAATAAAATACAGTAGTATATGAAAAATAAATTCACAGCCCTCTCTGAGCCTTGGTTCCTTCATGTGCAAAATAAGAGGATGAACTAGATGATTTATTCCCCCTCACCTCCCAGAACTGATATTCCTTTTATTTCAGAAAGACAAATACCTTTGTTCCCTCCTTCTCCACAAACTAGAGTTTGGGGTTCTACTGAGTTTCCAGCAGGCCCAAGTCATCCTCAAGGTCATGAGATTTTTAAAATTAGCTATGTCCTTCTCTAAAATTCAAATCCACTCTGAGGGGCCTGGCATGGGTGAGAGATGTCAGGAAAGAGACAGCTCTCCCTACTAGAGATCCCCTTCCCAAGAAAGGATGAAAGCCTGGCCGATTGGAGCAGGGAGAAAGAGAAACGGAAGTATCCTCTTTTTCTTTGGGTAGCTAGAGAGCTGATATATCTATATATTTTCCCTTTAACCTGTCACATCTATATATTTTCTGTGTATGTGAGAAGGGAGTAAGGTGAAGCCAATTCTCAGGATGGAGAAAGAGAAATATATATTATTACACTCATCTTTGCCATAGTCTTTCTCTATCCATCCACTTTTTCAGCTATCACCTAGAAAAAGTGGAGGAACAGAAAGTGATAGGAGTCAGAGAAAGACAGAATGTTTGAAGGATCCCAGAAGCCAGCTCTCTCCAAGAGAAGAATGAGAGAGCTTGGAAAAGGGATCTGAATGTGCATGGAGTTTGAAGCAACCATCCATGCCTGCCATGGCATGGCAACCCTGCAATGGATTTCCCATTGGTGTTGAGAGCTATGTTAAATCCATCATCTCCAGGACACTTTGAAGTGACTCATCTTCCTCCTGTAGTAGATCTGCTCATTCTATGGTCTTTAGCACACTTTTCTTTGAGATATCCTGGACATACATGGCCACCCATCAGAAATTCATCATAGATGATGTAGGTCTTCTTAAAGTTGAAGATGACATCAAGTTCACAAACACTGCCAAAATATTTGTCCAGGAGCTCCACATATCGCTGGATCATTTCCAGCGTGATGAACTCATTGACTTGGCTCTCAAAGGCACAGCAGAAGTAAAGAGGCTCTGAGGTCTCTAGAACCATCTTTTCCCTTTCCTTGTCTGACCAAGCCAGGTACCATGTCTATAGCTGCAGCTTCTCCTACTGTCAGGAGAACAGCACAAACCACAATTATCCTGTAGACTCTGACTCTGTCCCTCGCTGGCTGCCAATAGGGACCAGCTTGAACTAAATTATTTTTAAAGGTCTTTCTAGATTGACATTTTGGGATTTTGCTTGAACCCCAAAGGGATTAAAACTATCCACCAGAGAATCCCACGGATCCAAGCTATTTAAATCTGGTTTTAGTATAGTAATTGAAATAATGGAGGCAGCCAGGTGGCTTGGTGGATAGGGCACTAGACCTAGAGTCAGGAAGACCAGAGTTCATATCTAACCTCAAACACTTACTACCTGTATTACCCAAGGCAAGTCACTTAACTTCTCTTTGCATTAATCCACTGGAGAAGGAAAGGACAAACCACTCCAATATCTTTGTCAAGAAAAGTCAATGGAGGGGACAGTTGGGTGGCTTAGTGGATTGAGAGCCAGGCCCAGAGATGGGACGTCCTGGGTTCAAATGTGGCCTCAGACACTTCCCAGCTGTGTGACCCTACGCAAGTCACTTAACCCCCATTGCCTAGTCCTTACCATTCTTCTGCCTCAGAACCAATACCAAAAAAAAAAAAAAGAAAGGAAGGAAGGAAGGAAGGAAGGAAAGAAGGAAGGAAGGAAGGAAGGAAAGAAGGAAGGAAGAAAAAGAAAAAGAAAGAGAAAAAGAAAAAGAAAAAAGTCAATGGACAGCACTGGTGTGCTGTAGTCTACAGGGTCACAAAGCATAAGGTACATCTGAAAGACTGAACAACAATTGGAATAATAGCTTGATACACACACTATGGTTTTATCAGAGTGAGTACTCTGTCTAAGCCTTAGTAAATGCTTGCTGTGGCTGAAAAATAAATTCCTCTACTCTGGCAGAGTCTCTCCAAATCTAGCAAAGTTAGTTTTCAGGTCTTGGGACTTTGGGATGGATCCTTCTTGAAGCTATTATGTCATGGTAGGATCTGCTGGAATTTGCTCTCTCATGACACAGCCTTTATAGGATCACCTATTGATCATAATTAGGTATCAGAGAACAATTTTTGTGGAGAGATGGGAATAATTCAGCTTTGCTATTTGTTCAATAATATATTCAAAATTCTTATTTCTTCTGGGTTTTCAAAGCAATAACTCCCAAACAACCTTGTAAAAATATTTTTGGCCCATATTTTATAAATGATGAAACTGGGAACCTTCACAGAGAACTGGGAACCAGTGCCTCACTTGGTCTTTGTATTAATAATAATTTCTGGCATTTACATAGCACTTACTATATAATAGACACTATGCTATTCTTCTCCTCTCCCTTCCTTTTTCCCTCCCTCCCTCCCTCCCTCCTTCCTTCCTTCCTTTCTTTCTTCCTTCTTTCCTTCCTTCCTTCCTACTCTCCCTCCCTCTTTCCCTCCCTCCCTCCCTCTCTCCCTCCTTCCTTCTTTCCTTCCTTCCTTCTTTCTTTTTCATAAATATAGCTATTATTTCTGTTCTTTGTGTGTGCCCTTGAGAGAGAGGCAAAGGGATAAGGAGAAACAAACAGGACTGGTCTCTGTTGTCCTGTTACTAATGTTGTCCCTCCCTTTACTTTGTGGGTGTCCAGTCATGCTAATTGTAGAAGAGGATTTTGGGGGATAAAAGGCTTTTTTGTCAGGTGGCCTGGCTCCCTGAGGCTTTGGAGAATGGGTTGGTTCCAGGCCACTCCTGGAGGTATGAAGCCAGGGCGGTCTTGGAGTAACTCTGGAACATTCCAGAATTAGAACATTCAGATCCTCATGTCCCTTGGTAATTAGGGAGGTCAGATGCTGAGATGAACAATTATTTCACAGCAGACTCAGGGATCTGGTTCAGACCACTGTGGTAGACCCTAAAGAAAACCTGAACCCCAATATTGGTTTTGTGGGGGGAAAATCCAGTTTTCCCAAAACCACTGATGAGCTGGAGCCAAGCCACTTCTCCTTCAACTTTACCCTCCATTTCTATCTGCCCAGGCTTGGGTCAATAGAAAGGGTTGGCTCAGAACACAACTATCTTTCCAACTCAATGATGCCTAAAAGTTCATCATTATAGAATCCTTTGTTTGCCCTTATTTACAATGCAAATACTCCTGGTGGGGTCTGTAAAGTTATATCAGTCCCATGTAATTTAGCATGAATAATAATCTGGCTTTATGTATAGAGGAAAGTGTTCTCAGGTAGGTTATGGAGATCAGATACTGGGGAAAGAATGATTTCAGGCAGGCCCAGGTGACCCATTCCAGGCAGCTCATGATGCTAAATCCAGTGAGTTTCCTTTCTTTGTGGTTTATTTTCTTTTCCAACCAAATGTAGGGGTTGAAGGAAGGACATTCTGGCTCTAACGTATCCTAGTAGTTTAACAAACTTAGGACCCTTCTAGCTGGGGATGTGCTAGTAAATGTTTAACAACTATCTGCCTGAAAATACAATGCACTGTAAAGTTTCATCTATATTATTAACAATTTCTCCATTTCTTTTTAAATTTATTGTATTTTTTCCCCAATTGCATACAGAAATAATTTTAAACATTCATTTTCCTGATCATTTTGTGATCCAGATTCTCTCCCTCTTTCTCTCTCCCCCCTCTCCAAAGTGGCAAAAACATTTCTGGCTCCGGTTCACCCCTGCTTCCAGCTCTGATTGTATATGTCCTTTGTTGTTGTTCAGTCACTTCAGTCTTGTTGAACTCTTTGTGACCACATTTGGGGTTTTCTTTTTTTTTCCTTTTTTTTGGGGGGGGGGAGTTTCTTGACAAAGATCCTAGAGTGGTTTTCCATTTCTTTCTCCATATCATTTTACAGATGAGGAAACTGAGACAAATGGAGTTCAGTGACTCACTCAGAGTGTCTATGTCTATGTCTGTGTCTATATCTTAAGGCCCTCTAAAATTCTAGGATTCCTATTATTTTGAGAGATTCCTGTGACCTAATATTTTTTTAACATATGTAGCTCCTTATCCTATGGCTCCACAACCTGGTCTGTTTCCCCACAAGAAAGTCTTGCTGCGGATTCAGAGAATTCAGAGAGTTTGACAAGGTTTTCACACTTATCAGTAGGTAGTCTCTGTCTTCCACTGATAAGGAAACTCCCAGGCCCCTTTGGAGTCCTTTGGCCTCCTTGGCTCCCTTTGCTCTAGCTTAGTGTGGAAGGGTGGGAAGCAAGGGGAGGCAGACAGGAGGTGTTAGTTGTAGCACCTCCGGTTCCCTGGCTGTTGTGCCTACTCCAGAATTTATCTGTGTTCACTTTGTTTATACTAATATGTTAGACAACTGGATGGTATTATGTATGGCCTTTTGAGCTCATGTCAAATGCTACCTTCTAGCTATGGGATCTTGGGCAAGTCTCTTAATCTCTCTTAGCACAGTTTCCTCATCTGTAAAATGAGAAAAAAATAACCCCTATCTAACAGAGTTGTTGTGAGATAATATTTGTAAAACGTTTTTGTTTTCTTGGGTTCTACCCTTATCTTCTGCCTTAGAATCAACACTTAGTTCCAAGGCAGAAGGGGTAAGGGCTAGACAACTGGGGCATCACCCAGCTAGGAACTGTCTAAAGCCAAATTTGAACCCAAGATTTCCAGTGTCCAGATCTGCCTGTCTATCCAATGAAGCACTTAGCTGCCCCTGTAGAGGGCTTTGTAAACCTTAAATCACTATATAAACATGAACTATTAGTATTATATGTTGTCTCTCTTGATGGAAAGTAAATTCCTTTAGAGCAAAGACAATTTGTTTTTTTCTCTTTGTATCCTCCATTGCTAACATGGTACCTGACATCTACTAGTTGCATAATAAAGTCTTTTTGATTGGTGGATAAAAATAATATCTTTATCAAGGAGGATGTTGCACAGAGGCAAGATGGCCAGACAGTTTGAATATTCTGGGATAGTGGTTTAAACTTCTAGTATCTTAAATCATTGAATTATTTTTTTTGTTATTTGAAACAGCCCAGATTTCATCAGGGTAAGTATTCCCTTCACCCATGAAGATTGCAATCTCTACACATTTCATATTTTACCATGACCCCCCAGTATTCCCTACTTTATGACCCTCCTTCTGCTGGTGATACTTTATGTACTTTGCCCAGCTCATCTTAGGACAAAAGAACCAGAATCCAATGCCAGAATCCTATTGGAATTATTTCCAATTTGGCAAGACCTCTCAAATATAAGTGAGCCTTTGAAAATCCTATATCTACTCCCACACCTCATAGAAGGATCATATAAAAATTTCTTAAAAGAAAACATTTCAATGTACCCCAAATTATAATATTTTGACTTATGGTGTCCAGAAAATATACTATCATCTGGGTGTCAGTAAAGATGGGGGATCCTAGGTGAAAGTGGCATGGAGATAACTCAAGAAATTCATATATACTGCCTAGTTTTGCATACATTACAGTTACCTAAATACTTTGTGGACAAACGGCACAGTGGAAAAAATATTCAACCAGTCAAAAACAGGTGGTCAGGGTTCAAATCTGGGCTTTAAAGCTACCTAGCTGTGTGGCCCTCGATGAGTTTCATCTTCTGTAAAATGGGGATACTAATGTAATACTTGTACGATAGGTGGAAGGTTGGTGGGGAAGGGAAGGAAAGGGAGTCCTGGCCTCCCAGGGATCAGCCCTTGAAGAAGGCTCAGACATTCCCCATCTGGTTCTTCTCCAACAAAAAAACAAAAACACATGGTGCTTGTGGAGAGCCTGCTTCCTGACCTGGACATGTTCTGAAGTGGGGAAAGAGGTACCTACTAGATGCTTCCAATACTCATTTTATTGGGTTGTTATGAGAGTGTGCTGGCTAGTCAAAGAGTGAGGCTCTGGTGACCAATCAATTAATCATGAGGTTTTCAGTCATCAAGCTTGTGAACTTTGCAGCTAATTTAAAATTTCATAAATTAAAAAGAATTCCTTCATCAGACTTTGTTTCTGATTCAGAAATAGCCACCTTGCAGAGAGAAAGGTGTCCATTCCTTTGTAGAGAGATGTGAAGGTTTACTCTGGTTAATATCCAAAATTCCACTGATGAGAGGATTACTCTTGTAGAAACATTGGTTTAAAAATAAAAAAATCTCTTTACTTGATGGCTAAAGCTGAATTACTGCAGCATCCAAATGTGTCAGTTGAATTTAGAAAACTGATAAATTTATCTTCTCTATAGTTTTGGCCCTAAGGTTCACTCTTCTTCCCATCTCTCTCAATCTCCTTTTCTTCCAACCTCCAACTACCCTTGCTAAGAGCTCATCCTTAGCTTTGGGTCATATAAGTTAATATTAGAGAAGTATGCATAGTAGACACTTAATTATTGCTTATTTCTTTTTCTTTCCCTTGGATCAAGTCTCTATTAACATTTGGAAATATTTAATCCTGGTCATTTGATGGGTCCTCACTGGCTAGCAGGACACTGCCTAGGATGGGCAGAAAGAATTTGTTCTTTAATTGTTTCAGTTGTGTTTGACTCTTCATGACCCCCTTTGGGGATTTCTTGGCAAAGATACTGGAATCACTTGCCATTTCTTTCTCCAGCTTATTTTATAGATGAGAAATCTGAGACAAGCAGGGTTAAGTGACTTCCCCAAGTCACATAACATCTGAGTTCAGAATGAACTAGAGAAGATGAATACCAGGCTCCAGGCCCAACACTCCATCCATTGCCCCAGTGTGATACAGCAAAAAAATATTTGCAACAAAATCCAAAGAACTGCACCTATCTTGAGGACTCTGAAGAGCAAAAGCAACAGAGCAGAAGGTGAAAAATCCTTGGACTTGAAATTACAAGAGCTGGGTTCTAATTCCATCTTTGAGGCTCATCACCTGTTTGACTGTGGTCAAAACACATTACTCTGAGTTTTGATTTACTCACTTGCAAAATAGGAATATTAATACAAAATTGATTTACCTAATTCAGCCTCCTTGAAACTAAGACCTTCAGTTTTCTCATGCAAAATGGGAATGTTAATATTTATCTAGTTGAACACCTTGTTTTACAGGTAAAGAACACAAGAACAGAGAGATCAAACCAAAACCACACAGGAAATAAATAGAAGCTTTGGTGTTTGAACCCAGATCTTCTGACTTCAAATTCATGTTTTTGTTTGTTTGTTTGTTTGTTTTAAACCTTCATCCTCTATCTTAGAACTGATACTGATTTGATTAGTTCTAAGTCTGGACATCAATAACAGCTAGGCAATTGGGGTTAAGTGACTTGTTCAGGGTCACACAACTGGGAAGTGGCTGAAGTCACAGTTTAAACAGGACCATCTGCTGCTGGATCCATCAAGCCACTTAACTGCCCTCATGATGTTCTTTACAAACCATAAAGAACTAAAGTGTGAGCTCCTAATTTGCTGAGCTCTCCTTCTCATTGCTGTGTAACTCCTTCCAGATCTGTGGGATCAGAATGTGTTTCCCCGCCCCCCCCCGGACTGGATGGTGACTCAGCCGGAATTTGGATACTTTGGACCATTGTGTGTGATCCTCTGCTCCCTTCCAGCTGTCTCTCCTGGCCCACCAGGGATGGGGGAGCTCAGGCCAAGCCCTCCCTGATCCCAACAAGAACTTCCTTCTCCCAGAACTTCCCCCATCACTTTCCTCTTTTCCCAATGTGGAGGGCAGATTCCAGCTGCTGTGGAATAAGCACTTTGGCAACCTGGATGGTGTCAATGCCTTTGTGTGAGTTTTGTTTTAAAAAAAAAATCCGCCGGTTAGATCAGCTGTGTCTATGACCTGAAGCCCTTTGGGAAGGACTCTCTACCTCCTGGCTGCTTGGGTGTTCTATATGTTTACCACAGAGATACCCAACATGAGCAACTTTCACTGAAACACAGAATTTCAGAGTGGGAAGTGACCTAGTCAGCCATGAATGAATGAAAAAAAAATGCTTAATGCTGAGGACCCAAATACAAAAGGGTAACAATTTTTTCCTTTGAGGACTTTCTGATTTAATAGGGGAGACAAAGTCTAGGGGAGAGATGACCAGGAGGGGAATGTTTAGGGAGTCACAAAAATGGTGGGTCCATTCATAGGGCATGTGCCCTTTCTAGGAAGATAGTAGTGTTGATTGGAAAACTGTGGGGGGAGCAAGTGGAGGGAAGAGCTGGGAGGAGAGATAATATTGATTTGAGGACTTCTCAGAGCCAGGAGCAGAAAGCTGGGGCTGAGCAGGCTACCCAGGGCAAGCAGATGGTGACCTGATCTGGATAGCCAGGGGTACGAAGCATGGCATTATGGCTAGGCTGAGTCCCAGTGCTGGTAGGTTAATAGGTTTTTAGGGGACAGGCATAAATCAAAAGTGGGAAGTGGAAATCCAGAGGTCTTGTCATGACACCATGTTGTTGATGGTTGACCTTTGTAAGATAATAAACTGTACCTGTCTTAATTCTTTTTATCTAAAGCTAATTACTCGCACATTTTTATTGTTGTGCCATATTTGTTGTGTTCAACTCTTTGTGTCCCCATTTTTGTGGGGAATTTTTGGGTAAAGATACTGGAATAGTTTTCCATTTCCTTCTCCAGGGTCTTCATTTTAAAGTTGAAGAAACTGAGGCAAATGGAGGTTAAGTGACTTGGATCTTGCTCCCTCATGCAAGACTCTTCCATCATGGTGATCACGAGAACCTAGTGAATCCTTTGAGTCACCTAGCTGGCTCAGTGGATAGAACTCTGGGTTTAAATCAGGAAGAGTTGAGTTCATGGGTGATCTCAGACACTTAATTTAGCTGTGTAATCCTAGGGAAGTCAATTAGCTTCTCTATGCCTCAATTTCCCTAACTATAAAACGAGAATAATAATTGCACCCAATTCCCAGGATTGTTGTGAGGATTAAATGATGTATTTGTAAAGCACTTAACACAGTCCTTGACACATAGTAGTCTCATTGTAAATTCTTGCTCATGCCCTCTCCTTCCCAATCAAGACCGCCTGCTCAGTATTATAAAGTTGGAAGAATAGCTCTACTTTGCAATAGTACAGAAAGCACTATTCTTGGAGTCAGGAAAACTGAATTTGAGTCCTTACTCTACCCTTAGCTCTGTGACTTTAGGTTTAAGCTCAATGAAACTAGCTGTAATATGGGGATAATATTTGTAATACATATCTCACATAGGATCAGAGGAGATGATTGCCTTGGCATTTTTTAAATCTAGGCAGAATTTGTGATAATGCACCTTGCCCATAATAGGGATTTATTAAAAGGTTGGTGAATGAATGAACATGTATCATGCTTTAGTAGCCATCGAATCCCATGTAAAACTAAGCAAGACTCAAATAGCAATCAAAAAAACATTGGACTGAGAGTCAAAGGACCTGGCATCGAATTCCATCTCTCTTGCTGACAATCCGTGGGACCTTGAGCAAGTCATTATCTTTGAGTCTTGATTTCCTTGTCAGTAAAGGAGGGAGATGGATTAGATAATCTCTAAAATCCCTTTCATTTCGAAATCCTGGGATACTCTGGTGTGTATAGCTCTGGAAGATATAGAGGGGGAATAAGATATAATCTTTGTCCTCAAGGTTATAATAGAAGAGATGAAAAAATGTTGGACTTGGAAGTTAATATCCTCTGGGACATGATGCCTGCCTTTAATGCCTACAAGAATCAAATTTATTTGTTCTTAGTTTTATAATGAACAAAGTTTCATTTTTTCTCCCTCTCACCCTTTTCTCTCCACTCCAACTGAAAACAAAACCCTTGAAAGAAACAACAGTTAAATGGCTGCTTCATTAAAAGGCATTTCTAAATAGTTTTTAAAATATTTTTTTCAGATTACATGTACCTAAAACTTAAATAATTGTTTTATGACATGTTTCAACCCATGTTCTCTCCCTTCCCAAGGCAGCAAATCATATAATACAGGTTATTTGTGTGCTCTTATACAGTTCATATTTCCTGTTTATTGTGCTGTGAAAGAAGTAATATGTTGAATATCCTGGAAAAATATTCATGAAGGAAATAAAGAATGGTATGCTTCCATTTTCATACAGATTCCACCAGTTCCTTCTATGGTTGTGGTTAACTTTCTTTGTTATGAGTTCCTTGGATTTATCCTAGATCCTTGCCTTATTGACAATTATTAAATCATTTATAATTGCTCATCCTATATTATCGATAATATTGTATATTTTATTCTCCTGGTTCTGCTCACTTCACTTTGCATCACTTCATATAAATTTTATAAGTTAATTTTTTTGTGATTTTCCAGATTGTCATTTCTTATGGCACATTATTACAATCCTATATCACAACTTGTTTAGCCATTCCTCAGTTGATAGACATTCCTTCAGTTTCCAGTTCTTTGCCACCACAAAAGAGCTGCTATGCACATTTTCATACAAATAGATGCTTCCCCCCTTTTTTGATATTTTTGGGATACACACCTCATAGTGGTATTTTTGGATCAAAGTATTATGTCCAGAATTATGGCCCTTGGAGCACGATTCCAGATTGCTTTCCAAAATGGCTGTATCAGTTCACAGCTCCATCAGCAGTGTATTAATGTTCCAATTTTCCCACATCCTCCCCAATACTTATCATTTTTTGTCATATTAGCCAATCTTATAGGTGTGATGGGGATGCCTCAGAGTTGTTTTTTGTTCATTTCTCTAATTAATAGTGACTTGGAGTATTTTTTCATATGACTAAATATAGTTTTAATTTTTTCATCTGAGAATTGCCTATTCGTATCCTTTGACCATTTTTCAATTGGGAATGCTTTGTATGCTTATAACCTCAATACACTTCTCTATACAATTGAGAAATTAAGCCTTTTTCAGAGATATTTGCTATGAAAATTCCTCCCCAGTTTGTTGCTTGCCTTCTTATCTTGCTTGCATTGATTTTGTTTGTGCAAAACCTTTTTGTTTTAATGTAGCCAAAGTTATTTATTTTACATCTTGTGATTTTCTCTATGTCTTTTTTCTTCTCTTATCCATAGGTCTGACAGGTAAACTATTTTGTGCTACCTTACTTTGTCCATGGTTTCTCCCTTTATTTCTAAATCATGTACCCATTTTGTCTTTATTTTAGCATATGGTGCAAGGTATTGGTCTATGCCTAGTTTCTGCCATATTCCAGTTTTCCCAGCAATTTTTGATGAATAGTGAGGTTTTTTTTTTCAAAAACTTGCATCTTTGGATCTGTCAAACACCCAAACAGTTTTGATTATCATCACTTTTTAATATAGTTTGAGAGAGATCTGATACTGTTGGGTCTTCTTCCTACTTTTTTCCATGAAGTTCATTATCATTTTTTCTTAGCTCTATCAAGTCATCATTTGGTAGTTTGAAATGGCACTATCCATTGGGCAACCTAGCTTCATTCAAGATTATCTTGTCTACCTGATTCCTTTTATAGATAAGGAAATGTGAGACAAAGGGCAGTGAAGAAACTTGCCTGAGGTCATTTGGTCACTTAACTAATAAAATCAGAATTTGGCTCTCTAAAATCCCAAGTAAATGCACCAAATTGTCTCAGGAGTCCACATCACTCATGATTTATTGTGTATTAATTATGCCCTTCCACTGACTTGGGGCTATCCTAAACCCCTCTCCTTGATAAAGCATTCCCTGAATCCTCTATTCCATAAAGATGCTTTCTTCCAGCAGCATCCTCCATCAGTTCAAGCCTGTCCAGCTCAGTCTTTCATTTGAGGCTACACTGTCCAGGATTGAATTTAGTAGTGTCACATTACAGATTTATTAAATCTCAGAGCTGGAAGGAACTTGGATGACTGTCAGGACCCATAATCGGGGCCTTTGTACTCTATAATATCTCCAATAACTGAACAGTCGGCCTCTGCTTAAAGAATTCTAAAGATGAGGAGCTCACTACCTCCCAAGGCAGCCAATTACATTGTTGGACTGCTCTAGGAAGATTTTTCTCATTTGGAGTCAAAATGGACCTCCCTGCAATTTTGGCTTGTCAACTCTAATACTAGTGCTGCCTTTAGAGTTGAGGGTTGCTAAATCTTGACTCCTAAATAGATTATAAATTTTAAAAACCAGGCAGGACCCTTATCTTCTTCTGGCTGTATTCTTCTCACCCAGTCCTTAGCCCACTGTTTAGTTCTCTGGTTAGATTTGAGCATTTTCAGAGCTAGGATTGAATCAGGAGGGAAAGGGGCAGGTAGGCTCATTTTCTGCCTCCAGGGGGGAAAAATGCTGTCTAAGCATGTGGACATATGGAACCAGGACAGGGCAGATTATTTTTTAAATGACCAGTCTTTAAACTGGTTGGTTTTCTTCCAGGGCTCAGGCCCAAATGAAGGTAAATATTTAACCAAGAAGAAAAGTCTCATTTCTCATGTTTTCTCTCTAGCATTTGATGATTCAGCCCTGAATTTTATCTGATCCCCTATCGGAGGAAAGCAGATGTCCTGGAAAAATATCTCCCCTGGGTGCTCCTCTTCTCACCCCACCACTCTATCTGCCTCTTCTACCCCAAAGTCATCTCAACATTCCCAAAGCCCTCCTGCCATAGAATCATAGAAACTTAGACCTGGAAATGACCTTAGAACAGAGCATGTTAGAGTTTGACACACAGAATGTTATGACACTTTTACTTGACAATATTTATTTGTGGGGTGGGGAGGGGAAGGTTCCTATTTGTTTGAGCAGAAGGATGTCAAGGGGGCATAGATAAGCTGGGTAATTTTGTCAACAATCACGCCAAATTTAAAAAGCACTTTAGAAAATTATCCATAAGAGAAGTTACAGTTTCACATAAAGTCTTCCTTTCTGTTTGTAGATTGAAAGGTTCATGTTTTTTTAACAGCTTTAAGTTCCTAATAAAACAATCTTAAAAAAAAAACGTTAGAATACAGAATCAATCAATTAACCAACATTTATCAAGCTCTCACTATATTCCAGATACTATGTTAAGCAGTGGGGCTATCAAAAGAAGCAAAAGATAGATCCTGCCCTCAAGAGCTTATAATCTAATGAATAATAAATTATGATTCTTATAATGAAATTGGAAGAAATTTTCAAGATCACCTAGTTGAACCCTCCCATTCTACAGATGAGGAAACTGAAGCCTAATGATTTTAATTTTATATACATGTATATTTTTTACTTTATTTATTTAATTTTAATATTTTCCTGTGGTTACATGATTGATGTATTTTCCTTCCCCTTTTCCCTCTCCCCTCCCAAAGCCAACAAGCAATTTCACTGGGTTATACATGTATTATCACTCAATACCTATATATATTTACTTTTAACATAACCTTATTTTAAAAATAGTTTTCCATGATTACATGATTCATGTTCTCTCTTTCTCCTCTTCCCTCCCCACTCCTGGACAAGCAGTTCCCCTGGGTTAAACATGTATTATCACTCACATATTTCTATATTATTCATTTTTGTAATAGAGTAGATTTTAATTATGTTGATTAAAAGTTATATAACAAGTTAATTGCAGATCTAGGACTAAACCCAGGTCTCTTGACCCCTAGCCTAGGACCTAATATATAAAGTCTTCAGAATAAAATAGACCCTAACCAGGGGTGAAATAAGTAATCATCTACACTGTAGGAATTCCAGAAGCAATAGAAAGTTCCTTCTGTTCTCACAAAAAATAATAGTTAACATTTATATAGGGCATTAAAATGACAAACTCGACACACATGATCTCCTTTGATCTTTACAACAATCCTGTGGAGTAGGTACTGTGCTTATCCTCATTTTATAACTGAGGAAATAGAATGTGTGCCTTACCCAGGGTCACAGGACTAGCAATTTAAACTGTCAGAATGTGAATTCAGTTATTCTTGGCCACTGGACACACTGCTACTTCTTCCCCATCTCCCTCCAGTAGCTCAAGAAGAAACCTGAAAAACAGGTGGAAAGGATGGAGGACATAAAAAGAGAGGAGGGAGGACACCAAAGATAAACTTCACCTACTTCTCTCTTTGGTTCAAGCCTAGGTGACCAATCACACAGAAAATCAGCCACGTGGGGTCCTTGACCTCTGCCTAACAGGGCTGTCCCAGGACATTACCCCTTGGGAGAGGCAAAGGGTATCAGCATGATATTATTAAGTCCACTTGTGTTTACCCCCTACTTTTAAAAAATGCCTGTGTGGCTGTTTCTAGACATGAGTTAAAATATGACTAGAAAGTGTTGCCTCTGTTTGTTTTTTCAAAGATGGGGGGATTGGGCTAAGTAAAAGTATGTGTGGCTGATTCTCCTGTCTTCTAGCTCCCTGAATGGTGCAATGAGACTTAGAGAGTGGGTGTGTGTTGGAGGTTAGGTGGGGGTAGGATTTCTTCCCTTTTCTTGGTATTGTGAGTGTCCTCCTGGCGGATGTGAATAGAGTCTCTTTTCTAAGGAAGAATACAATTGGACTCAGGGACGGTTGTCCCACCATCCTCTTAGGCCACTCTTCAAAAGTTATTTTATTCCAGTAGCCTCATTTTGGTCTTTTCTGATTTGGAGCCATTCACACACACACACACACACACACACACACACACACACACACACACACACACACACAATGGTCAAGGATCTCATGGCTTAGAAACTCTTCTGTATTCTCCAATGTGTGCAGAACAGGACTCATCCCTTGGTAGGTTCTGAGTTAATAGATACTGGTACAATAATGGAGAGACCTCTGGATTGGAAGTCTGGGTTCAAGTTTTGTCTGTCATTGATTGACTGCTTTCCCCCCTCTAACCTTTAGCCTCCTCATCTGTCCAATAGGAAGATTAAATTCTATGATATCTAAAGTCTTTTCCAACTAAGTTGTTCGAGTCTAGAATTGCATTAACTTTACAGATTATTAAGGGACCTTCCCTCTTCACCAGTGGATGATAAAACTAAGGCATACAAAGGTGAAATAATGGCCAAGGTGATACAGCAAGGCAGTCACAAGCCGGCTCTCAAGCTCAGTGTTCTTTTCAGTTGTACTATGTGGCCCCGATTTATGAATTATAGGCTTTCTAAGACTTGTCTGGTCTCTTTACTACCAGGAAAAAAATACACAGGGGCCCCTGGGTTAATGCCCTTCTCAGGGTCTGAGCTGCCCGATTGGGACCAGATTGTAATGATGTGCTTAAGGTCCCCCTGGTGACTAAGTCTCTCTAGCCAGGGATCAGGGTAATACCCAATTCTACTATGTGGGCAGTTTAAGATGGTACTCCAATGAACTAGGTCCCTTTTGTCATAGGGGAACAAAGCCATGCTCTAATTTAAAAACTGAGTGTGAGCATCAAAGAAGAACCCATCTTCCTTCCTGTCTCACATCATCCTTTTCTCTAGATGCTTTAACTATCTTGAGTCAGCCTTACACAGCAGCAGAGGAGATAAAGGGAGGATTTGACAGAACATGCACAGGGAAGATAAGGGAATGAGCATTTATTAAGTGCCTTCTGGGTACCAGACATCATTCTACATGCTACAATTATTATCTCAATTGAGCTTTACAACAACCTGGAGAAATGGGTGCTGCTGATCTCCTTATTTAACAGTTAAGGAAATTGAGGCAAACAGTGGTTAAGTGACTTGCTCAGGGACACAGCTAGTAAATAAACTCAGGTCTTCCTGTCTCCAGACTTGGCATTCTATTCACTACCTCAACACCTTGCATCAGAAAAGGACTGTCTGTCCCAGCCCATATGCCCTCAGTGCCAAAAATCCATCCTTATTTGCCCTGAACTTCAACTAATAGAATTGTAGAATGGCAAAGCTGGAAGAGGCCTTAGAACACAGTTTGTTAGAACCTAGAATGCCAGAGTTTGAAGGGACTTTAGGACACCAAATGTCCAAAGTGACTTTAACACGGAATGCTAGAGCTGGAGGAATCTTTAGAACACAGAAAGCTAGACAGGACCTTTGAAGGTAGTTACAGGTTGATGTGATCCTAGAAGTCAACAAATTCAACCTTAATTTAATTTTGTAGAGGAGGAAACTGAGTTTGAGGAGTTGGAATGATTGGCCCAGGTCACTCAGAAAGTCTGGAGTACAAACAGAGTCCTGTCTCCCCGGGTGATGCTCTGTAATTAGTCATTGTTACAGAGAAGAATGCATGACTGAGGGAAAAGGGTAAAGGCCTGGTGAACGTTTTTGTTTTTGTTTTTTTAATCTTTAACATCTGTCTTAGTATCAATTCTAAGACTGAAGAGTGGCAAGGACAATCAGGGTTAAAGGACTTGCCCAGGGTTATCTAGCTGGGAAGTATCTGAGGCCAGATTTGAACCTAGATTCTCTCAACTCCAGGCTCTCTGTCCCCCATGCTATTTACCTGCCCCATTGGTTAAGTTCTGATGAGGATTAGGAGGGAATGAAAAATCTGGGACAGCCATTTCTATAGCCTAGGAGAGAAAAATGAGAATCTCACTAGGGGACCTAGAGCTAGAATTAGACCTTAAAAATCCTGTCTCTCAATCTAAAGGCTATTTCTACTATACCACTCTAGACTGTCTCCTTTAATGACTTTCCACAGTCACAAACCTCCAATGGGGCAGAGTTCTGAGGGAATGAGATACAAGGGCAGTTGAATTTTGATGGGAGGCAACAGAGAAGGAATGGGACATGAAGATGGTAGACACATGTAGGCATGGATGAATACCTCAAAAGGGAGATATTAGCACCTAGGACTGGCATGAGGACACAAGAATCAGGATTGGATTCAAGTGGGGGGAGGGAATAAGGTAGACATCAAGGCTAGGACCCAACAAAGATAAAGATGGCCCTATTCCAACAACCTTGTGTGTATGTTTGTACCTTTATTCTGCTTGCAGACCTCAAAGTACTGCACAGACGTCATTTAGCTTCAGGGGAACAACAGATGGGATGAAAGGAATATCAGATGGCAAAAAAGATGACCTGGGTTCCATACTGTATCCTCTGTCCCTTAACCTCTTTCTGGCATCAGTCACTTCCTCTGCTAAATGAAGATGTTGGTCTGTCTGCTCTTCATGACTGTTCCATTTTGTCTTCCTAACACACCTCTGGGGCCACGCTGGAGCTCAAAATAGTCCCTGCCTTTTGTGGTTTTCTGGCTTTCCCTAGAGTGGGTCAGCTGGCTCTTCCCCAGCTATAACAGTAGAACTTCCTCCATCCTCTGTGCTATTTCCTGCTTACTAGTATGCTGATCAGGCTGTTGTTGCTCCCAGAACACCCTCTTCCAGTTTCTCTTACTCTCCTTGTCCTTACTGCCCAGGTGGTAGTAGACAGCAAAAACTATGGGTGCACAGAATTAGCTCTACTCCTGGTTCTCATTCAATTATTTCTTCTTCAGAATTATCTAGAAACACCTTCAATCAACCAGTCAATCAAGCTTCAAGAATTTATTAAGCACCGACCATCTGCCAAGTAGTGTTAAGTCATAAAGTAGAGATTTTTGTGTATTAAAGGTAAGAGGAGGGAGAGAGAAAGGAAGGCCAGTCAGGGAAAAGAAGTCTCCTCTTAACATTCCTTCTCACATGTGTATAGCACTTTAAAATTATCCCAAAGGGCTTTCACTCAAGTTCCCTCAAGTCAGCTTTATAGATATTAAATAGAATACTGGTCCTGGAATCAGGAAAACTCATCTTTGTGAGTTCAAATCTGGCTTCAGACATGTACTAGTTGTGTGATCCTGGAGAGGCTATTTAATACTATTTGCCTTAATTTCTTCATCTGTAAAATGAGTTGGAGAAGGAACTGGCAGACCACTCTAGGATCTTTGCCAAGAAAACCCCAACTGGGGTCGGAGAGAGTCAGACGTGACTGAAAAACAACAGAACAGCAACAAATTGGAGGAAGACAGGGATTCTAAGGGGGCGGAAATGAGGAAGAAGAACATACCAGACATGGGGACAACTAGTATCAAGGGGAGATGTATACAGGGAGATGGAGGGTTGTGTTCAAGGAAGAGAGAGTTGGCCTGTATGGATGAATCCTATAGAGAGTGGGAGAGAGTAGTCTTAGGTTGGAAAGATAGGAAGAGACCAGGATGTGACGGATTCCAAATAAGTCCCACCAGACAGGATTTTGCTATCTCTTCAAACAAAGGAGCATGTTAGAACATAGTAAGTGGGGCATTAAAAGGATATGGATTTTAGTTCTGTCTGTTTCACTACCACATTGGATGAGTCAATTTATCTGAGATCCAGTTTACATCTGTGTGGAATTAGCTCAAGGAATATGGCATTTTATTATTTCTTTACTGGTAGTTTTCATCCCGATTAAATGTTTTACTATTAAAATGTATGTTTCTTTTTAGTCTGGTAGGATAACTCAAAAGAGTTAAAAATATATCAAGTGGTTTATAGACTTAAGTTCTGTAAAACTCAAGTTTTTATATAACGCAAGTTTTATAGACTTAAAAATATAACAAGTGGTTTATAAACTTAAGTTCTATAAAACTCAAGTTTTTTATGTAACTTGAGTTTTATAAACTTAAAAATAATAAAGTGGTTTATAAACTTAAGTTTTATATGATTTAAGTTTTATAAATTGAAAATACCTAAATATGTTTTATATAACTTTAGTTCTTAAATAACTTTAGTTTTAGAAACTTAAAAATATGTATAAAGTATTTTGTAAACTCTAAAGTTCTACTGAATGCTAGATATTATTATTATTATCATCATCATCATCATCATCATCATCATCATCATCATTATAGTACAGACTGAGTCTGGATGATCCTAGATGTTCCCAGCTGAAAGTGAGAGGTGGTGAGGTTATACAATGGACAGAGCTTTGGGTCTGGAGTCAAGATGTAAGCTCAGATCTAGCCTCAGACACTTGCTTAATTAGCTGGGATATCTGGGGCAAGTCATCTAACCCTCTGTGTCATGGTTTCTTCCTCTGTAAAAAGGGATAATAATAGCACCTATCTCCCACGATTGTTATGAAGATCAAATGAAATAATATTTGTTCGCAAACTTTAAAATGCTATATAAATAATAGTTTTTATAGGGTAGAGGAGTCATTGAGGTTTAAAGGGTGGATAAGAACTCTAGCCTGCAGAGATATCTTTGTTATCAATTTTCTCCACACTGAATACAGTGACTCATGTGAATACAAAGTTGGGTGGCATATAGACTACATATAAAATGAGACAGTTGGACTAAAGAAATTGCCTCTGAGGTTCCGCCTAATTCTATTATTATATGCCCTAAGATTCTTTAAAATTCCTACATTCTAACATTTTTAAATGTCTAAAATCCATTCTGTCTCTAATAACCTGTGTTCTCGTGTATTCTAGCATGACATATTATAAGGTCCCTTCCAGGTTCTTCTATTTCTAAGTTTCCCTGATAGGGACCTGCCTTATCCTACTTTTACTATCATATGTCCTTTTAGGTGCAAATAGCAGTATCTCTGGGCTGCTAGGTGTTGGAGCAGAAAGAGAGCTGGACCTAGAGTCAGGACGTTCTGAGTTCAAATTTGACCTTAGACATGTAATAACTATGTGATCCTGGGCAAGTCATTCAACTCCTATTTTCCTCAGTTCCTCATATGTAAAATGGGAACACACTGGGGAAGGAAAAGGCAAACCAGTCCAGTATCTTTGCCAAGAAAATCCTATGGACAAAATTCATGGGTCTACTTAGGTTGGACATAAGCAAACAACAACAAGCAAGAATTTCCACTTTGTTGGGCTCTTTCCCTATCTCCCTTCGCCTTTGGAGAGCTGAGTTTGTAAAAGCATGGGCGAGTCTTTTCTGGATTCTTCTCTTTGTTTCTAGTACAGAATGCTGGCCTGCCTGCATTATCTCAATTTAAAAGGGTGGGATTTCACTGCATGCCCATCTCAGTGGCCAACAGGATCAGAGACCTATTGTCTAAAATTTCCCAGTGTACCACTTTTGGGTTTTTGCCCATGATTCCTAACTGTATATTTAGAATCACAATTTGCGAGAGTTTAGTATGTTTGATGTTAGCAAATTCATTAATTCAGCAAGCATTTATTAAATGCTTGCTATATGCTGGGAAAAATGCCAGGTGCTATGGATACAGAGACAAAAATTCTTCCTGTTATGGTTGTTATGTGACCTGGAGGATGGAGACCTCATTAATATTCCAAAGGAGGAAGAAACTTAGAGCCTTAGCTGTTTCCTACAGGGTAAATGGGTGGCTCAGTGGATTAAGAGCTAGGTTTAGAAACAGGAGGTCCTGGGTTGGAATATGACTTCAGACACTTCCTAGTTGTGTGACCCTGGACAAGTCACTTAACCCCCATTGCCTAGCCCTTACCACTCTTCTGCCTTAGAATCAATACACAGTATTCTGTTTAAAAAAATAGAACAACCACCACCACCCCCTCCCACCAAAAAAAAATTTTCTCATGGTTGTCCCCCATTTCTGGGATGTTACTCTTTCTTACTTCCAGTACTTGGAATTCCTTTGTTGTCATTCAGTGGTTTCAGTTATGTCTGATTCTTTGTGACCCCCATATAGGATTTTCTTGGCAAAGAAACATTTCCTTTCCCAGTTCATTTTAAACATAAGGAACCTGATCGATGGGGATATGATTGGGGATGTAGATTCTAAACAATCACCCAAGTGCAAATATTAATAATATAGAAATAGATCTTGATCAATGACACATGTAAAACCCAATGGAATTGCGTGTTGGCTATGGGAGCGGGGTGGGAAGAGGGGAGAGAAAGAACATGAATCATGTAACCATGGAAAAATATTCTAAATTAATTACATAAATAAATAAACTTTTAAAAAAAGATAAGGAACCTGAGGCAAATAGGTTAAGTGACTTGCACAGGATCACACAGTCAATAATTGTCTGATGCTAGATTTGAACTCAGGTCCTCTCATCTCTAAGCCCAGTGCTCTATTTACTACACTTCCTAGCTTAAAATTCCTTCAAAGCACAGCTCAGGGGCTACCTCCTACAGAAAATCTTCTCTGAATCCCCCTCAGCTTTCCCTGTTTTTTTCTCCCTCCCTCTGATTACTCTTCATAATTTTGAATATACTTTGTGTTTACTTATCTGTATACTACTGTCCCTCTCCCTCGTGTAAGCTTCTTGAGGGCAGAGACTAATCTATTTTTGTCTTTGTATATCCAGTGCTTAGCCTGGCACACAATTGGTACAAAACTCTTTGCCACTTAGTTTATCTAATCTATATCTGAAACAGGAAGAGCCATGACACATGGTCTTTATGTTTTGGGTTTTTTTGAAGACCTTTAGGAAGAAGGAACTTATTCCCTCCTGAGATAGCCCATCTCACCTTGGCATAGCACTAGCTGCTAGAAAGTTTTCCATTGCATCAATCATAAATCAGCCTCTCTGCTTCATTTCCACGTCTTCTCTTTGAGTAAGTATAACATAATTCAAATGTGCAAAGTATTTTCCCAGTAACCCAGTCTGCTAAACAGCCCAGGCTGGGAGGGGCAGCTGCTGAACAGACTTTGATTCTGTTTGTCCTCATTATTGATTTTTTAAATGGTGACTTTTACAAAGTCACCCTTGGGTACAGGCTAAAACAAAATGAAAACGTAAGCTGAATTCCATTGGCTGTTACATAGGAAGAAAACACATCACTGTGCAATATATTAAAGACATTGCCCACCTTCAAATGAGCATGATTTTCAGGGGGAAATAACTCCGGCTTCTTTAGTATTTCCAGGGATTAGTAGTAGCATGGCATTATGTAATAAATATATTTAGATTTACACAATGATTTCCTTCCAATAGATTTTTCTATTTTTCTTCCTTTTTGCCTCCCTCCTTCCCTCCCTCCTTCCTTTCCTTCCTTCCTTCCCTCCTTCCTTCCTTCTTCCATCCCTCTCTCCCTCTTTCCCTCTTTCTTTCTTTCTTTCTTTTTTTCTTTCTTGCTTTCTTTCTTTCTTTCTTTCTTTCTTTCTTTCTTTCTTTCTTTCTTTCTTTCCTTTCTTTCTTTCTTCCTTCCTTCCTTTCTTCCTTTCTTCCTTTCTTTCC
>NC_058130.1:684779282-684789480 GCF_016433145.1 Gracilinanus agilis
GAGAGAGAGAGAGAGAGAGAGAGAGAGAGAGAGAGAGAGAGAAGAGGAATGGGGGGGGGGAAGAGAAAGAGACTGAGAGATTATCAAAGTAATGCCCCAGAAGAGAAAAGACAGGAGGGAATGAAATAGGAGAGTTCATATTGGCAACATATTTATAGAAATGGATACAAAGAAGGAAAGGTTAGCATAGAGGTGGAAATGAAGAATATGGTAGAAGAAGGAACTCATGGTGCATGGCTTCTGATTTCTCAATAAAGAAGCTAGGTCCCTTGTTGAAAGGACTGGGGTAGGTGATGATGTAAAAGGCTAAAAGGGAGAAAAAAATACTGTGGCATAATTTCTATGGAGAGTACAATACATTTAAATAAGAAAGAAAAAAATTATTGCTGTGCTGCAGTTAAGATAAGATGACATAAATTTGTTTTGCATGCATTCAATATGATCTGCAAAAATGTTGTTCTAAAACCACATATTCTTGTTATTCGTTTTACAAAGAGAATGCAAGTACAGAGGCAATAGTGGCATAATAGGAGGCAGAGAAAGTCTCTGATGTCAATGACGTCATCAGTCATCATGGAATTAGAAGTAGAAGGCATGCACCCTGTTTTAAGATGCTCCCATAAATAAGGCTAGAAGGAATTTCTCATTAGCAATAGATTTTGTATTTTAGAAAATGTCTAACCAAAACTTTAGTTTAAATAACAAAGTTCCTTTTTTTGTATTTAAAACAACATTTTACTTTCTATTTACTCTAATTTTAATTAGTTAATAATAATAGCTACGAGCATTTATATAGCTCTCTAAATCTTCTCTGTGGCAACATTAAAAAAAAAAAAACCCAAAACTATAAAAACATGAGCTCATCTAATTTAACTCACTTATTTTCTAGGCAAAGAAAACAATCCCAAGAGACTTGCCCGTGGTCAGACAATCAGCAAAGAGCAGACCCAAGATTTAAATTAGGTCCTTAAACTGGATTCAGTCCTCTTTTCACCATTCCATTTTTTAAACTCTTACCTTCTATCTTAGTACAATTCTAAGATGAAAAAGCTATAAGGGCTGGACAATGGAAGTTAAGTGACTTGCCCAGGGCTCTCTTATCTATTATGTTATCTAGCAGTCCTTATTCCATGTTTTTGACCCTTTCTCCAGGAATCCACCAGCATGAATGAAATTCTTTCCACTAGAATCATTCTAACTGGGTTAAAGTATTGTTTGTTGGAAGCCTCATTAAAATCTGGATGGTGTGGTGGTGGAGGTGATTATGGGGGAGATTGATCTAATCATCTGAAGTCCCCTGTTCACATCCCAGGGATTTACTCTTTGAATGATCTTGGGATAGTTACAACGTTGGCTCACGACCCATTGTCACCATTTGCAAAATGAGAATAACAATCTGATTATTCCTCTCCATTACCATTTTCACTATTCAATAACTTACTAAGTCCTACAGATTCTACCTATCCTCTCTATTCACTAGGCCAGTATCTTTGTTCAGGCTCTCATTATCTCATGCTTTTACTATTATAATAGTTTTCTGATTCTTCCTTGACTCTAGGCTCTGCCCAATCTATTCCTTTCTTCACTCAGCTGCAGAGAGTCTTCAGCCAAAATCCTAACTGACCAACAGAATAAATACATGAAGTAAAACAATGGCGGCATTTTAATCCTTTTGGGATGAAATGAAAAGATACCAGGAATGTGCCCTGGCTTACTGAAACAGCAAAGGTGTGAAAGTGGCTATTTCTGGAGCAGAGGAACCTCTGAATTTAATGTCTATGTTCCAAGTTATGCACAGTTAGTTTTGTGCGGAACAATTAAATTAAAATGATCCTATCTTCTGCCATAGTTGATGTGCTTCAAAACTCACCTGAAATATCATCAAATAAATCATTTTTAATTTAAGAAAAATATTCCAAAATACATACCTGCCACAGGTGCTGAATTGGTCACTAACTCCCAGGGTGACCATGGGCAAAATCACATTCTCTGAGCTCCTGTTTCACTACCTATAAAATGAGAGAGCTGGTCTAGAGGATTCCATGCAGTTCCACACACCTTGATTTCACTCCTACTATGGGCCAGACACCCACTAGGAGCTGGAAATACAAAGAGAAAAAAAAATGGAAGTCTCTGCCCTCATGGATCTCACATTTTAGAATGTCAGAGACTGTGCCTTTCTTTGTATGCCCAGGGCTTAGCACAGCACATGGTACATAGCAGTCACTTAACAAGTGAGTGTTGTCTGCATTCTACTGGGAATGTGTATATATATATATATATATATATACATATATATGAAAGAATATAATATGTAATAGTACAATATATGTAATATATCACCTACATGCATATATATTATATGTATGAAATATATACTAAACATGTATATATTTATATGTAAATATATAATTAAACATATATAATATATTTATAATAAAACATGTATGTGTGTATATATAATATATAAATAATATATATTACACATATATGTATATATAAAATAATGTATTACATATATGTATATGTATAAAATAATATATGTTATATATGTACATATACATATAAAACAATATATTACATGTATGTGTGTATATATACATATGTATACACACATATATACATATATAAAATAAAACACATCCATAAATAAACACAAAATCTACTGAGGAATTTCAAGAGAGAGAGAGAATGGTAGCAAGTAGGGTGAAGTCTTCATGAACTGCTTTGAAAGGAACCAGGGAAGCTACCTCCTCCAGGGCAGAGGTGAGGTCCATGCATGTTCTAGACCTGGGCTACCACTTATTCAAAGACTTGAGAGCCAGAAGATGGGATAGAACTATCAGAGCAACAGCTATAATGGGCCATTTTGCGTGGAAAACAAGGGCTCATGAAATAAGATTGTCAAGGTAGGTAGAACCAGATTATGGAGGACTTTAAATGCCAGGCAGAGGCTCTCACTATGTTTCTGCTCCAGCATCCTCCAATGTCTCCGTGCAGTCCGGAGTTTGCTTTCCTTCCAGGGTCGATGCTAATAAAGGCACTGAGTTGGAGTCCTTCAAAGGGCCCATGGAATGAGGCCTCATAAAATTAGAAAGGAGAAAGGTCCAATTTCATTCCAGGGCAATTTTGCCCAAGGACCATAAGATATATCATTATTATAAAGCTTTTACAATGGCAGTTAGGGACCTTCTGATGCTTCAGCATTAGAGCTGGATCTGTAATCTTGTTTTCTTGACCCACGTGCTGTTTATGACTTTAATAAAATCAGCAAATTTGGTCTATTTGTGTGAGCTTGAGTAACTGGGCAATCACTTGCACTAGTTTTATGACTCCCTCTGAAGAAATGGAGTTGAAGTCTCACAAGATAAGCTTGGACAAAGTAAATAGCTGGAGGAAATGATTAACTTGACTTGCCCTCTGAGCTAATAGTGCCCAGGATGGGGACACCATGGCAGGCAGAATATGCCTGTTTTGAAAGAAAGCTGGCAGAGCCAGGAGATTGCTGGAAAACCCTTACCAGGCCAGCAGCTCCTTTGTGTTTGGCCCATTTTGGGCGCCTGTGGCTGGAAATGGGATTTCCTCCCCTCCCTCCAGTTTAGGGAAATGAGCGCTGACAAGAGACCTCTAAACCCTGTTGACTGGCCCTACAATAGCAAGTTCTGAGCAATGCCCTGTTCTGGAAGCTGCAAAATTGGTAACACTCCTCCCCCTTTTTTTCTTTTAAATAGAAATTTTATTGCTATCCTTTGTTTTATGTTCCCTGTATTTCCCAGTACATTTCTTCCCTCTTCCACTCCTAAGGAGGCAATCCTAATAACAAGGAATTTTTTCATTCCTTGAAAAAAAAACCTTCAGTAATATTAACATTGAAAAAGTCTGACCTTACTCTATTGTTTCGTGCTCACTCATCCCTTATCTCTATGAAGAAGAGTAGAAAAAGTACCTTCTCATCTTTTCTCTTTGGTGTCAAGCTTGTTCATTTTAAATAGTCTATCAACAATCAATATGCATTTATTAAGCGTTTTTATGCCCCAGTCACTATGCTGAATTCTGAGGGGGAAAAAGAGGAAGAAAAGGAGAAGATGGAGAAAGGAGAAAAGAAGAAAGAGGAGGAGGAGGAAAGAATAAGGAGAAAGGGGAAAAGGGAAAAGGGGAAAAGGAAGAGGAGGAGAAAGGGGAAAAGGAAGAGGGAGAAAAGGGGAAAAGGAAGAGGAGAAGGAGAAAGAGGAGAAAGGGGAAAAGGGAAAGGGGGAGGGGAAAGGGAAAAAGGGAAAAAGAGGAGGAGGAAGAAGAGGAGAAGGAGGAGGAGAAAGGGAAAGGGGAAAAGGGAAAAGGAGGAGGAGGAACTTATACTTTAATGAGGGAGATAAGGTGCAAACAAGATGAAATACTGTGTAAATGAAAGGTAATCTTAGAGGGAAGGTCTTTTCAGTGAAGGAGACCCTGACAAGACTCCTGCAGAAGGTGGGATGTCAGTTGACACTTGAAGGAAGCCAGGGAAACCAGGAAACAGAAGTGAGAAGGGATTGAATGGGGCCTCCCTGATCTCAAAGGCTTATCCCAGTTTTAAATTAGAAGTCTGGTGATGGAGACCTGTGTTTAGAGAGTTCACCCCTGCTGCTGTTGCTACTGTTTTCTCCATTTACATTGTCATAGTCATGATGCATATGGTTTTCCTGGTCCTGTATACTTTATTCTGCATTATTTCACATGTCACCTAATTCTTTTCTGTATTCATTGTATTTGTTGTTTTTCTTATGGCACAGAGTCATATATACATTAATGAATCACAATTTATCTAACCATTCGAACAATGGTTATTGGGATGGGAAATACGATTCCCTTAGCTATATATTTCCAGGGATTATTTTCATTTCTGCCTTTGCATCTCTACACATATCAACTGAGCAGGTACTAAATAAATGCTTGGGTAATTTAATTATAGGCAGCTAGATAGAATAGTGGAGAGAGGGCTGGGCCTGGAGTCAAGAAGGGTTAGATTCAAATCTAGCCTCAGATACTTACTAATTGTGTGACTGTAGGAAAGTCACTTTAGCCTCATTTGCCTCAGTTTTCTCATCTGTAAAATGAGCTGGAAAAGGAAATAACAAACCACTCCAGTATCTTGGCCAAGAAAAGCCCAAATGAGGTCATGAAAAGTTAGACATGCCTGAAAAATGACTGAATGGCAACAAACTGTGTGACTTCAAGCATGTCTGTAAAATGAAGGTTTGAACTTGATGGACTTTACAATTGCTTTCATTTCTAAATATGTTATCTATATATTTAAAGCTCATGGGAGTTTTATACCCCAATCACTATGCTAAATTCTGAGGGAAAAAAGGAGGAAGAAGAGGAAGAAGAAAATGAAGGAGGAGAAGGAAGAAAAGAAGATTCAAATTATATAATTTTAACCTGGTTTGGTAAGGGAAAGGATAAAGGGCTTTACCACTAAGCCAAAACACAATTTATTAAATGCATAAAGATGTCCAAAGGACAATAATTTTTCCTGAAGCAACATGATATAATTAATAGAGAGGATACTGGAGTTGGAGCCAGAAAGATCTGAGTTCAAATCTTACCTCAGATACTAGTTGTGTGAACTTGAGCAAATCGCTTAACTTCTCCATGCCTCAGTTTCCTCATCTGTAAAGTGAGGAAATGATAACCTCTTTGGTCCCTTCTGCTTCTTAATCTGTGATCCTATTATCACTGTCAATAAGTTCCCAGTCAGTGTTAAGTATTTAAGCAGCTGCTATATTTTGAAGAATTGGGCTTTGTCCTGAAATTCTATGACTCTAAGAAAGAGTATGATCTTGACCTACTTTAGACCCATGATTTTATCATTACTGTTTCCCTTTTTCTCATACAGATCCCAGCCCATCATGTCTTGGGGGATGTTTTCATGAGTTGTCACTGAAAAAAGTTGTAGCCTGATGGCCAAACTTCTATAAAACATCATCTCGATTTTCAATGTAACAGACATTAATTAAGCATCCAAACTCATTCATTGAATCCACCAATTCATAAGATTTTTGAGGAGGAAGCAACCTTGGAGATCATTTAGTCCAATTCCATCATTTTGCAGATGAGTCCTGGAGCTGAGAGATTTGACCAAGGATATACAGGTACTAAATAACAGTGTCAGAATTTGAATCCAAGTCTTCAGAGACCATATGAAAAGTTTTTCCCTCTATACCTCTCTGCCTGTAGCATCATGGTTCAGTCATAAATAACTGAATTGCAGTTATTCAGTCATCATCAGCCTCTACTTGAAGGTATCCAGTGAAAGGAAACTCATTCTCTCTCAAAACTGACTTCTCAAGTACATTTTCGGGTGGCTCGAGCTATCAGGAAATCATTTTGTTTTTAAATTGAATCAAAATCTGCCTCCCTGTAACTTCCACTCATTGGTCCCAATTCTGTTCTCTGGAGCCAAGGAAAACAAGTCTAATAATCCTTTGATGTTGTCATTATGCTGGCTCATTCTCCCCTACTGGCCCTGATTGCATAGCTTGGAGTCACTTAATTTTTAAAAGAAACACACACATAAAACATACACAAAATACACATACAAACACAAAGCCAAAGGTTGGTGGAAATCTATCCCTTTTCCCCCTAAATATTGTCTGAGGTTTCTGTACTCCTGTATTGCTCCCCTCCCAATCTTCTAATTTTTACTTCCTATCATAGATACTGGGTGAAAAAATTCTCCCCTAAATTGGGCATTACAAATAGAATGTATTCATTCATTGCCTTAGTTATGGTACCACGGACCTACTACTGGTTCTAGGTCATTTCTTTCCTGGAAGTTTCAAGAAACAAAGATATTTCTATGGGGTGCTGGGCCCGAAGCCATTCCTGTGGAGTGTAGAAATTTAACTCAAATCACTTTGCATGCTTTTCCTTCCTTTCTTTTTTCTTCTTTTCTTTTCTTTTTTTTTAACCCTTACCTTCCATCTTGGAATCAACACTGTGTATTGGCTCCAAGGCAGAAGAGTGGTAAGGGCTAGGCAATGGGGGTCAAGGGACTTGCCCAGGGTCACACAGCTAGGAAATGTCTGAGGCCAGATTTGAACCTAGGACCTCCCATCTCTAGGCCTGGCTCTCAATCTATTGAGCTACCCAGCTACCCCCTCCTTCCTTTCTTTCAACCTCCCCTCACTCCCAAGTCATGTTCACTTCCATCCTTTGAAGTATCCCGATTTTATCAGTATGGTTGTTCCTGCTTCCACAGATACAGATTCCAAAACTTCTATGCTTCAGTTTTGAGTTGTGGCCAAAATAGCTCCTCACTTGGTGGTCAACCTCTTGGGAAAAGGTCCATTTGAACTTGACCAGGCTGGTCCTTGAAGGACAGACACCTAGTCCTTGTCATTCTTGAAGTCTTTCCAGTTAGGCAGGACTTGCCAGAGTTTGTGCTCCACTGACACTGACTTTGTGAATCTGGGTCACTACATGCTGTGCAATGATGAGTCATCCTAAGTGGACTCTGTCCCCCAAGTTTATCCAGGTGAAATAGCATGAAAATGGGCATATGTTCCTCCTATTTCCCCAAGCCTCCTCTCAAATTCCTTCCAACTCTAACATGCTATGTTCCTCTATGTCATTAGCAACATCTCCCTCTCCCAAAGAAGGGATGTACCCACCCTGGACACTGTCCTGAAGCCCTCCCCTAGATGATCTTGGACCACATGATTTCCCTCTTTCGCTGCTCAGTACAAACACCTGCCTTGCTTCCACTCCTCACATATTAAGGTATAAGTCTACACTGGCAGCCCCTTGTAATGTCATCTCCTGCTAGGAGTTGGAAGACCTGATTCATAGTCTTCAAAAGGCTGAATCACTAATTATCACCTAATAGCTTCTGAAAAAATGATATTTCAATTATCTTAGAAGCCACTGAACAATTATTAAAAGCCTTCTATGTTCGGAGCTCTGGGGATATGACGAGAGAAAAAAAAGGCTGTCCCTGCTCTCAAAGAGCTCACAGTCTAAGGGGAGACAACATGATAATAGCTAAGGACAAAGAAGATATAAACCAGATAAAATGGAAATGAACAACCAAGGGAAAGAATCTATAGACATTTGGTAAATCAAAATTTCACAGAATTTTAGAGCCAGAATGGACCTTAGGTTGATGTAGCCCAATCCCCTTCTTTTGACAGCTCATAATATCATACAGATCCCAGAGGAATTTTGGAGGGCATTCATCCTGCTTCCTTCCATTCGTTAGAGGCAGAAACTGAGGTTGGCCAAGATCACACAGGCGGTAAGTAGGAGAGCCAATACAGGAGTCCTTGTCCAAAGTTTCAGTTATCCTTAGTTTTCAGTTATCCTTAGTCAACCAGAAGGGAGGTCTGCCTGTGAAGTACTGGAGGCTGGAAATCTTCCTACAAAGCACTAGACAACTGTGGGAAGCAGCAATCTGTCCCCAGCTGTGGTCTTCTCTGCTTCCATTCTCACTGTTTTTGTTGTCGTTGTTGTTGTTTTTAGGGTTTTATTCATTCTGTGGGGAGGTGGGATACTATAGGGAGAGGAGGTGAGGGGCAAGAGCAGGGAAAGAGGGCACATATATGTGGGGATCAACAATTGTTTGCTTCTATCTAGAGTTTCACCTATCTGCTGTAGGTCTTGGAACTTCAGATATGAGCCCTGCTGGATTGTATTTGAATTCTGGTCCTTTGACCTAGTGCCCCCACTTTTTTTATTCTTTTAACCCTTACCTCCTCCTAGAATCAATACTGTATATTGGTTCCAAGGCAGAAGACGGGTAAGGGCTAGGCAATGGGGGTTAAGTGACTTGCTTAGGGTCACCCAGCTAAGGATATAATGAGGTTATATTTGAATCCATCTCTTTGTCTGGCTTTCAATCCACTGAACCACCTAACTTCCCCCCAGTACTCTTTCAGATAGATTACCTGGAGTCAGGAAGACCAGACTTCAAATCTGTTCTCAGACACTTACTGGGCAAATCACTTAACCCTGTTTGCCCCAGATTCCTCATCTATAAAATGATCTGGAGACGAAAATGGCAAATTACTCTGGTATCACTGCCAAGAAAATCCCCAAAGGAGTCACAAAGAGTTGGATATGACTAACGTGGAACTGTCTCTGGTCTAGGCTCACAGAATGGGCAAAGCCAAAGCTAGATCCCCACCCAGTCTCCCCATTTCCAGTCCAGCATTTTATTCCCTCCTCCCCCATATCCCTTCACATTTCACTGATAAGGAAACTAAGCCACGAAGCACTTAAGAGACTTACCCAAGACTTCTAGTTAGCCCCCCCCCCCCGCCCCAAGTGAAAAGTAACCATAGAAAATGTCTGCCTTCCTTCTCACCCACCAAAAATACTACTGATAGGTTTTCACCTCATGAATTCATAATGAAGTACATAAAATCTTGAACAGGTTGTCTCAAAGTACATATTTAAAGGGGCACATATTTATCAGTCAAACACAGAGAGAGGCCAAGCACCAGTAAGCAGACCCTCCTACTAAGCTAATAAATAGTTGGCTTTATGATCAGCTATTATGCACCTCTTTGAGAGGCTCAAAGGTTTGTTCTCTATCTCCAGCGGAACATTTGCCTTTGCTTGCAAATTTTAAGAAGTAAGTCATCCATGTCGTACCCTACAGAGCTGTTATTACCAGTACTTGCACCTAGGCCAAGTGGGGGTGGAGGCGGGGGCTTACCTGTGGTACCATTGATGGGTGGATGACACATATCCTGAGACATCATGAAGTTTCTAACCCACTGAAAGGGAAGTATACTCTATGATGGCTGCTGGTAATCCTTATGTTTTCTTCCCTGGGGCAATCTCAGTTACTGTACCCTGGTTATAGCTTTAGAAGGTGTCTCAAAAATCTTAGGGTAGTTTTAAGCTATTACAACTATTAAGCTATTAAAGCTTAAAATTGCACTAAGACTTTTGGGACACTTTGTATTTTCCTATGAGTCATTACTGGGTAGAGCTTTCTTCCTTCCTTCTTTCTAATTTTCCTTCCTCCCTTCTTTCTAATTTTCCTTCCTCCCTTCCTTCCTCTCTTTCTTCCTTTCTTTCCCTCCTTCCTTCCCTCCCTCCTTCCTTCTTCTCTTTCTTCCTCCCTTCTTCCCTTCCTTCCTTCCCTTCCTTCCTTTTTTCTTCCTTTTTTCTTTCTTTTTTCTCTTTCTTTCTCTCTCTCTCTCTTTCTTTC
>NC_058130.1:684789776-684867468 GCF_016433145.1 Gracilinanus agilis
CTTTCCTTCCTTTCTTCCTCTCTTTTTCTTTCTTTCTTCCTCTCTTCTTTCCTCTCTTCCTTTCTTTCTCTTTCTTTTTTCTTAATTTCTCTTTCTTTCTCTTCCTCTTTCTTTCTCTCTTTCTCCTTTTTTCCCTTCCTTCCTTCCACCTTCTTTCCTGTGTTCTTACATTATCCTTCCTTTCTCTTTTTCTTTGGCAAATCTTTATTTATTAAGCACCCCTTAAGTGAAATGTAATACACTTTCTGGGTGCTAGAGGATACAGAGATGAAAAAGACACAGTCCTGCCCTCAAGGAGCTCTAAATCTAATAAAGAAAATAGATGTACAACTGGCTGTGATAAAAGGTAGAACATAGGAAGATAGGTATAAATAGAAGCCTTGAGGGTTTAAAGGAGGAAGAGACCATTTCTGACTAGTGGAGGAGAGTAAATGACTTCATCACCAAAGAGGCGATATTAGAACCAGACCTTGAAGTTGGTGGAAAGAGTGTTTTCAGTTGGTGGGAAGCCAGAGGTGTGCAGCATGTTTTGTGGAATGATGAATAATTAATTTCTTTAAGCTAGAGTTGCACAGATGGCAGTATAGGAGAGAAGTCTAGAAGACTGACAGGTTTGGGACAGCCTTGATTATCATCCGGAAGAATTCCATATTATTATTAGGTAGACATGGGGCAACACTGAAGATTTTGATCGGGGGAGAGATAGTATCACAATTATGCACTAGAAAATTTTCACTGAAAAAATGTGTTGGATGGACTGTGGAGCTGCAGTCAAGATTCTTGTAAGGAAACTGGTTTCGAAACTTAGAGTAGAGCATGCTGGGTACCCTCAATCAACCAGCCAATCAATAAGCATTTATTAAATTCCTTCAATTCACAGACAAGAGACAGAGTGGAATATTGGAGAGAGAAGTTGTTAGTCATGGCCTCAGAAAGGTCTGAGATCAATTCTCATTATAGACAAAGACTTGCTACTCTGGGCAATTCTCCCCAGACAACTCTTCAGAACTAAGTTGTAAAGACAGCTAGTTGGTTCATTGCATAGAACTCTAGGTCAAGAGATAAGAGGGGGGCAGCTGGGTAGCTCTGTGGATTAAGAGCCAGGCCTAGAGATGGGATGTCCTGGGTTAAAATCTGGATTCATACACTTCCCAGCCATGTGACCCTGGACAAGTCACTTGACCCCCATTGCCTAGCTCTTACCACTCTTCTGCCTTGGAGCCAATACACAGTATTGACTCCAAGATGGAAGGTAAGGGTTCTAAAATAAAAAAAAAAAGATAGGAGGACCTGGGTTCAAATGTGGTCTCAGATATCTGTATGACCCTGTGTGACACTTAACCCCCATTGCCTAGCCCAGTGATGGCAAACCTATGGCACAGGTGCCAAAGATGGCATGTGGCCATCCCCTCTCCCTACGAGAGTTTGTTAGTAGAAAGGCAGAGGGACTCAGGCAGAGCTGTTCCACGATGCCTGACATTTTTTCACATCCCATACCCCTCTGCCCAGTAGCCCAATGGGAGTACTTCCTCCCTCCCCTTTGTGGGGTAAGGCGGGGCAGGGCACCCTTGGCACACAGTGGAGGGGGGCAAAGCATATGGTCTGGGATTTGGGGGTGGGGTCTGGCACTCTGTCTCTAAGAGGTTTGCCATCACTGGCTTAGCCCTTATCACTTTTCTGACTTGAAACTGATATTTAGTATCACTTCTATGACTAAAGAGCTAAAAAATTAAAACAACAACAACAACAGCAACAAAAACCGAAACACAAGTTGTAGAGATACCACCAGTCTGTCTTGATAGAGAAAATTCTTAACTGGGGATTTTACCGATGAAATCACAAGTCTGGTCAAATAAAAACACACAAGAGAATCTAAACACTTGGCCCTATACTAGAGATACATAGATAAAAGATGAAATAGCCTCGACTCTTGAGAAGCTTACTTCTAATTTTGGACATTATTCTCTATATGGAGGAAGTGAGGAGAGGAGCAAAACCTTCCTCAGACCTTGAGTGTGTGCCTTCCATCTCCTGCTGGGTGGGCCCCCAAGGGAAGGCTGCTGGGGACTCAACTGAAGCAAGACAAGTTCCTGGGGCACAAGTGAGACTTCTTCCCCCTGCTGTTGCTGGCCTGATGTCCAGCAGGTGAAAAGAAGAGCAAGACCTTATTTCAGTCCTTCCTCCATCTCCCGCTGTGTGTATCCCCCAAGGGGAGGCATCATGGGGCCATTGGAAATATTTCCATCTGCAATGATTGAAAGGCAGCTTCCACCTCCTGCTACCAGTTTGATCAACCATCACCCAGATGTGAAGAAACTTAGTGAGAAGAGGAGCAACCTTCCCTTTGGCCTCAGGCCTGCTATCTCAGATAGCATCTGTCCTTAGAAAGAAGGGGAAGAAGAAAGGCAGTAGGGAGAAGGATTTCTAGCACTTGCTGCGCCATCCCCTGCCTAATCTCCAGACTTCCAAGGGAAAAAGAAAAGTGGTCTCAGGCTGTACTTATCAACTGTTTGATCACTAGTCTCCTCTGGGAAGAAGTGTGGCACCTTCCACTCAGTGATGACCATTCTCATACATTCCAGTGGTTTTGAACCCCTATATATCATCATCCAAACCTATTCCCACTCACATCACCCAATTCTTTATAAACATCTGCCTCAGTCCTTCAACTCCAAAGTCCCAACCAAATGCTACCCACCTCTTCCACTGTGCCTTCTGAAAACGTTGCATTGACAACAACTTTCCTTTTCTCTTAGGTCTTTTTCTTCCCTTCCTCTTGGGTTTTTTCTTCTTCCTCTCTTTTAATCTTCTAGAAATCACTGAGACTTGGCTCTCCACTGTTGGCCTTCCTTTTCCAGCATAGGTATCCCTCTCACAACCCAGGGTATGGGGTCAGGGCCCCAGAGATCTGGAAAATCTATATAAATATGTTTGGAGAAGAAGTCTGAATTATTATTTTTTCTTTTATAGTTATTTGGCCATTGACTATATATTTTCTAAAGTTTTTTCTGTGTCGTCTGCAGCTTCTGAAAAATTCAGCCCAAATTCCCATTTAATTTCTTATACCAAGCCGGGATATAGCAAAACCACAATGGGGAAAATAGCAATGTGGAAGGAATACCTGTATCTCACTTCTTCCTCTTGGTTCACTGGTTGAAGTGGAAGAGTTCTGGAATACTCCTTATTCCCTATTCAGTAACCTCCTCTCCTCTGAAGTCCACAAAATCCACACCTTCCACCTAATCAAAATCCTGGAAGGTGTTATCTAGAGAACTCTGGGACTCTCCTTCTTTCCTCACCGAGTTCAATACCTGATTCACTATTTTTCTTTCCTCATCAACTCCTGTCCTCATACTCGCAAACTTCAATAATAACTATTGATTTTCCCTCTAACTTTCTTTTTTGTTTAAACCCCTACCTTCCATCTTGGAATCCTAAAAAACAAGTCTAACCAGGGTGTAGCTAAGTGACTCAGTGGATAGAGAGCCAAGGCTGGAGATGGGACCTGGGTTCAAATTTGGCTTCAGATATTATCTAGCTCTGTGACCCTGGACTTGACTTCCATTGCCTAACTCTTAATGCTCTTCTACATGGATACATAGTACTGATTTTAAGATAGAAGGTAAGGGTTTAGAAAGAAAGAAAACTAACCTCTTTCCCTTTTTGCCAGAAGTATGGAAGGTTACATAGACTCCACAGGTGTGTGGTTGGTTAGTTTTACTGAACACACTTCCCACCCCCTTTCATTTTTATTTACTGTTGCAAAAGAAGGCTTGCTATGTAGGAGAAGAGGAAAGAGATACATTCAGAAATGAAAATGATATAAAAATAAAAAGTGTGTGAATGTGTTAAAAATGACAATACTACCTAAAAGAGTTGGTTGAATCTTTGCAGACTAGGGTATATTGTTCTGAGAAAAATTCTCTCTTTTTTTCTTAAAGCTATTTTAATATTTGAGCTTTCTAATCTTATAGGATTTTTTAGCAGGCTTTTGGTGGTCAGCTCACACTCCTGCCTTCCAGTTTCCTCATTTATAAGAATAAAAGGTTGAACTAGTAATGACCCATCTAATTGTTTTTAAAAATTGTTTCCCCCCTATTACCTGTAAAAATAATTCCATCCAATCTTAACAATTAATGTTGTATGCTCTAAAATTCCGTTCTATGAAATGTGGCATGTGATGGTGATGGAATACAATTATGCTATAAGAAACTATGAGCAGGATGATTTCAGAAAAAGCCAGAAAGACCTACTTGAACTGATGAAGAACAAACTAAGCAGAACCGGGAGAAAACTGTACACATTAACAGCAATATTAAACAATGGTCAATTGTGAAAGATTAACTACTCTCAACAATACAAAGATCCAGGACAATTCTGAAGGACTTAATAGAATGCTATCCACCTCCAGAGAAAGAATTGTTGGGGTCAGGTGCGGATCAAAGCATACTATTTTTCATATTCATTTATGTTTTGTTTTAGGGTTTTGGTTTTATATGAGTGTTTTCTTACAACAATGATTAATATGGAAGTGTGCTTTGCATGATAATACATATATAACCCAGATCAAATTGCTTACCATCTCTCAGAGGAGGGAGGGAAGGGAGGGAGACAATTTGGATCTTATAATTTTGGAAAATGTATGTTGAAAATTGTTATTACATGTAATTGGGAAAATAAAATACTTTTGAATAAAAAAGTTTTAAAAAATTTGTGAACCACAAAATAAAGAAAAATAAAGTAAAATTCTGTACTGTTCTAACTCTGAAGTTCAAAGGTCTGATGTTCATTCAAATCAATGAACACTTGTTTTAGGCTAATTAAATGCAAGGCAAACATACTAGGCACTAGTTATATAAAGGGCAGAAGAGAAATTGTCTCTAGTCTACAGAAACTTGCATCAATTGGGGAGGTTCAATGAGCCAGTCAGTCAAATAGCATTTATTGAGGACTTATCATGTGTCAGGTACTGTGCTATGAATAGGGATAGAAGTAGAAAGAAGCCCTCAAGGAACTTAGATTCTAATGGCTGAAGAAAACACATAAAAGGATGATGGAAGTGTGAGACAAAAGTAAAGATAATCCAAATAGGAATGAGTAAGTAGGGTCCTTTACAGTTATAGTCATTCTGTTTTTGTTTTTTTTTTTTTGTTGTTGTTGTTCTAACACCCTGGGCTCTAAAGTAAGTATGGAATCCAGTCTCCTATGTTCTATGTCCTACTATTTTGTGCCCTTAGATTTTTTCCAAATCTAACATTCTATGACTCAGTGATGAATTGATGCTGCCCATTCTGAAACCAGATCCCTGACATCAATTTACTAACCATGACAGCAGTTCCTCCTCCTTACCCTCCCCACAGCCCAACCCCAACCCACTGGGAAGGATTGGGTTCAAGAAATCAATGAATGCTGGAGGCTCCTGATTGTTAGGAGTGGAGCTGTTGTTCAGGATTTCCTAGTTTTTACCACAACATTTAGCTTCCTTAACAGACTTGACTCTCCCAATAGACCTGTGAGACAGGTATTGTTACTCTTATTGAAAAGCTAACAAAGTAGGATGGGTGAAAATTGCTGCATACTCCCCATACATATCTAGAAGAAGTCAGAGCTGGCACTATGGTGGGTGGCTTTCTGGATACTTTTTTTTTTCCTTTTAAAGACAATAATGGGTTAATTTAGAAAGTTCTGAGTTCTGTTTGTCATCATTCTGCTCTCGTTACCATGGGATAGTGAGCAAGTTATATTACATCTTTGTATCTTAGGTACTTCATATTTACAGTGGTAATTATAATGATACCATTCCCACTCCTACCCTAACCAAGTACCCACATTTATATGGGGCTTTAATGGGTAAAAAGAGCTGCTTTGGTCCTCACAGCAGTCCTTTAAGCAGATGAGACTGAGAAGATGAGGAAGTCAAAGTTCAGAGAGTGTCAAGTCCACCTTGTCACATGACTGGTGAATTTAAGAGTCAAGATTTGAGCCCCTCATATCTTGATATTGAATCTAAGGTTTTTGGGATGCTGGTGGTAAAGTGAGTGTGAAAATTATTTGAAAAGTATAAAGCCCAAATACATGTGTTAAGAGAGGTTGTAGAAAAATAGGGACACATACACTGTTGGTGAAATGTCAACCAATCCAATCATTTTGGAGAAATCTGCATTATGCCCAAAGAATTATAAAACTGGATATGCCTTTTGACCCAGTAATACCACTATTAGGTCTGTTTGCTAAAGTAATCAGGAAAAAGGGAAAAGAACTTAGATATTCTAAAATATTCATAGCAGCCCTTTCCATTGACAAAAAGATAAAGACATTCCTTATAACAAATATGAATAATGAAGAAAACAATTCTCACATTGGCTATGTCCAAAGAATACTTTATTCTACTTTTGCGTCTATAATCATTTTGTGAAGTACTTCAAATACCAAACAAATGTTTATATCCCAAGGGAATAAGGAGCCACTAGTTTGGGAGAGTGATACAGTCAGACTTGGGCTTTAGATCACGTTAGCAGATTTTAGATAGAGAGGGGAAAAGGGCAGGAGCAGGGACACCAATTAAGAGATTATTACAATAGACCAGGCAAGAAATGATGAGGGCTCAAAGTAGGGTGATTGTCAAAAGCCAGCTTCCAAGGGTTTGAGGAGGGAAAGGAGGGGAAGCAGAATTAATGAATGTGGGCAATTTTTGTTTCTTCAGAAATATTTTTGAAAGGAAGGATAAATAATATGAAATGGTGAGTTCAAATGAATTTTTTAGGAGAAACTTACATGTGATTTAATAAGCTAAGTATTGCCTTCTATGTACCAGGTACTGTATTAAGCTCTTTAAAAAATCAACCTTCACCTTATGTCTTGGAATAGACACTGAGTATTGGTTTCAAGGCAAAAGAGTGTTAAGGGCTAGGTAATAGGGGGTAAGTGACTTGCCTAGAGTTACATAGCTAGGAAGTGTCTAAGCCAGATTTGAACTGGTCCCTCAGATTCCAGCCTGGCATTCTATCCAGTGTGCTCCCACTTGCTAAGCACTTTTAACAAATTATTTTATTAGATCCTCCCAATAACCCTGAGAGGTATGTGCTATTATTGTTCTCATTTTATAGTTAGGGAAACTGAGAAAACAGAGGTTAAGTGACTTGCCTAAGGTCACATAGCTAGTAAGAGCCAGAGGCTAAATTTGAACTTGTTTTCCTGACTTCAGACTCAGCACTTGATCTACCCTGCCACCAGCTGCCTCTGGTTATATAGGTTATAGGCTGTCTCTCGTTGTAGATTAGATTAGATTAGATTAGTTAATCAACCAGTATATATAGGGAGAGGGGGAATTTTTTTTATTATTATCAATAATAATACTAGTGAAGAAATTAGGAGATGATTGTGGTGGCAATCTGTCAGAAAAGACAGAAAGGAATAAGATCAAGGCTTTGACAAGGAGATTGGAATGAGGAAGGACTTGGGGATGATGTCAAGAGATTTTTGAGCTATGCAGTAGTAAATGAGAATGAATTACCTCCATTTTCTCAGAGATTGAAGCAAGATCTTTGCTGAGAGATTGAAGCAAGATCTTTGCTGAAAGATTGAGAATAAGGAATTGGTGTAGAAGGTTTGAAGAATGTGTTCTTGAATCAACTGGGAAAGAATAAAAGGATTGCCTTTCTCTAGTGAGAGCCAGTTGAGATTAAATAGTATAAATTTTTAAATAGTATAAATTTGTAGTGGACCTCATTGGCATGATTCTTTTTTTGTTCATCACCATGTAACTGAGGATAAAAGAGGTAGATGGTGGGATAATCTGAAGTTGTATTTTGGCAAGGCATGATATGATATGAAAAAAGAGTCAAGGATTTCTAAATAGAAACAGTGGATAATTGGACTGGCTAATTAAAAGGCCAGGATTGAGGAAGGAAGAAAAAAAGTTAAAGTTAAAAAAAGAATGATAAGCCTGGGAGAGTATTTAGGGATGGAGGGACTAGAGATCACAGTGAGAATGAAGATAGTTTTAGGAAGATTGAAACATAAGGGTAGATGAAATGATAGTAAGTTATGAATTTCAAAAGGAATTTCAGAAATCTTGTTCATGAAAGTGAATCACTTGTGGATGATGCTGAGATCAAGGGTGTGACCATCTGCTGTAGAGTTAAAGAGAAGGTCATGAGTGTTAAGAAGATTGGAGATAGCTCAGGAGTTGGAGGAAACAGCAATGTTTGTGTTGAAATCTCCAAGTATAAAGGAAAAGATTCAAGTGGAGAAGAAGATTGTTAGTCACGCACTGAATACCTTGAGAGAGGAAGGAGAATGACCTGGAGACTAGTAGATAACTGCCACCAGGATTTTGATATATCTGTATAGAGTGAACCTAAATGAAGAGAGGTCTTGTACTTCCTTCTCTCCTTTATGCCACCACCCTAGTTAAAGTCTTCATCACCATAACCTGGGCCATCAGAATAGCCTGCTAGTCTATTTCCCTGCCTCAAACCATTTTTTTATCAGTTCATCCTCCCAAACTGATCTTACTTAAAAGTAATTCTGACCTTGTAACTCTTCTGCCATCCCCCTCCCCCATTCACTAGTGGTTCCCTCCTTACCTCCAGGATGAGATATAAAATCCCCTGGGTTCTAAAGCCCTTCATAACTTGGCTTCTTCCTATATTTCCAGCCTTCTCATATCTTACTGCTCTTCATAAACTTTGTTATCCAGTATCACTGGATAACAACAAGATCATTAATAACAACATCACAACAAGAATATTGTTCTCCATCTCTGAACTGTGAACATTTTCACTGATTAACTCCTCTACTTGGAGGTCTCTATTCCCATCTCTGCCTCTTGGCTTCCCTGTCCTCCAAGTCTCAGATATAGCCCTAACTTGTACGAGAAGCCTTTCTCATTCCTCTTTAATTTAAAATGATTAAATATTAATTTCCCTAATTTATCCTGTCCCTATCTTATTTGTACCTAGTTGTTTGTGAGTGGTCTCCCCCATTAGACTGTGAGCTCTTTGGGAGCAGGTTCTATCTTTTGCCTTTTAGGTAATCTTGACATTTAGCACAGCACTTGATAGGTAGCAGGTGCTTAAAGAATGCTTGTTGATTGACTGATTGTGGAATTATAACTTGGGAGAGGCAGTAGGGAGGAAGGAGTATGCTAAATATTCCTTGAGGACTAGTATGAGGGTGAAGCATTAGAAAAGATATGGCACTGGAGAGAATCTTGGGAATTATACATTTAGAGCTAGAAGGAACCTTGGACACCATCCACTCCAACCCCCTCTTTTTATAGATAAGGAAACAGAGATCCAAGGCAAAGAAATGATTTATCCAAGTTCATACAGGTAGTAAAGATTAGACATGGGACTTGAATCTAGGTCTAGAGCTGGCACTTTTTTTTCTCAAGGTAGCCAGGGATGCTATGTTTTTTGTGGCAGCTAAATATTAAGATGTTTTGAATAATAATAATCTAAGAAAGTAAACACATTCATTGACAAATTTTTAATGTTGACAAAACAGGTTTATTCTGGGAAAGGATGATTTTTGTAACTGATATTTCTATGCTTTGCTCTTCTTTGTCGCCATAATAATTTTCCATGGTTAGGTGTTTTTTGTTTTATTGTTTTTTGTTTTTTGTTTTTTTTCTGTTTGCTCATTCTCCCAGCTTTTAAATTTTTTTTTTACTTTTATCTTAAAGGGGCTGCTGATGGTTTTCAGGGCTCATATCACTGTGAGCTACCTTGTGCTGGGGCTCAGGGCCTCACCTCAAGACTGGACAAGGGCTCTGGACCTCACTCTGGGCCTCATCATGGGCTTACACAAACCAGACACACTTCAGATTGCTTTACCCTGGGGCTTGGAGGCTCATTGCAGGCTTGGATAAGGGCTCTGGACCTCCCCTTAGGGTTGACTGGCCACACACACCTCTAATTGCCTTGGGCTAGGGCTTGAGGTCTCATTGGAGGTTTGTGCTAAGGCTTAAAACTTCAAGGGGTGGTCATGAAGTGCTCTGCTATTGACTTAGGCAGGGTCTCATGGTTTCTAAATTGGCTTGTGCCGGGGTTTAGAACCTGGAGAAGTAGGTGGGGGTTGAGTGGCTTGCTATTGGCTTGTGTAGTTACTCTTTGGTACAGCTTTCCTGCTGACCGTGCTCCCTTCTCTTCCCAGGGAAATAGATCCCCTCTGCCTATCTTCTGATCTTTTTCTTGGCAGGATGGTTGCTTCACTCCATTCCCTTGTTGATTCTGTCCCTCTGGTTTTCATTTTGAGTTGTTATTTTAAGATTAGTTGGAGAGGATTCTCAGTGATTCCAGCTTTCCATGCTTCTACTCTGCCATCTTGGCTCCACTTCCCCAGGATTTATATTTCTAAGAAAGAAAAAAAAAACTTGACCTGGATTTAAAACATCTAGTGATAACCTAAAATTTTATAGTAATACAAAGAGAATTTAAAAAATTAAAACTAATGCTTGTGTAACCCAAGTCTCACAGTATTATTGGTATGAGACTGTCCTCATTGGTGTCTATGTGAGGGAGGGTTTAAAGTTGGCAAGAGTAGGAGCTCTGATCTTTTCAATCTTATCAGGTGCTTCTGGCTTCCAGCATCAGGAGAGAAGATGGATGATGCCAACACTAATTTAAGTTGCTTAAAGGAGTATGAGACTCTAGGATTAAGATGGTGTGAGAGGAAATTAGTAATCTACATCATGTCCTATCCCCACTTTGCTATATCAGAGACTTTAGTGAATTTTCCCTAAGGTGAGATCTGGAATTTTCTCTCTTGGTTGAGGTGAGTTAACTGGCTCCCTAAGGTTGACCTCTTTTATTCTATATTGTCTGGTATATATTATCCTATGTATGATTTCTTTGATTTCTAGTTTTCTATTGACTTAAATAAATAAGGTTCTTTGTTACTTTCTATGTGTGTGTTCATTGCGGAACTGGTACTTGGGGGAAAAGGGAATCAACTTTTATCTATAGAGGTTGGGTCCTTCTTTCTCCATTAATGAACAATGATCAGAAATTTAGCTTGAAACCCTCCCCCACCAAAAAAAATATGTTCCCTAATAACTAAGACTAAACTTAAGGAAACAGATAGATTTATTTCTAACATAATACCCTGCTCTCTGAGGTCAGAAAAGTAGCCAAGCTTCTGGCCCCACCTTTTGCTTCCCCTCTTGGGAGGAATTAAAGTACCCCATGGAGAAGGGTGGGGGAGGAAGAGACTGAAAACACCAGTTTGCCTCCCTTTGAGCCACACAACAACATCCCCCTGCTATGTGTTGGAGGTAGCCCTTGTTTGTCAGTCTTGAAATCCATGTGCTTGAGAGGCTTCATCCATTGATTGCTTCCAGTTCTTTGGCAATCAAATAAAGAAAGCTTGGGTGACTAAAGTTGTTTTTGAAGATTAGTTTTCAACTTTTTTTAGCTCAATTGTTGAAAAATATGGAAAGGAAAACAATATCACCTTTTAAGCATTACTGATTTTACATAATGTCCTCGTTCATCCAATTACCCTTAGTTCATTGTGTGAGAATGAAAAAGTTGCTTTTTAGCCACCAAGCACAATATTTAAGGGGAGGAACAACTAGGTGGTACAACGAATAGAATGCTAGACTTGGAGTTTTGAAGACTCATCTTCTAGATACTTTCTAGCTGTGTGACACCCTGTCCCCCAATTACCTAGCCCTTACCACTCTTCTGCCTTGGAACAACCAATACACAATATTGTTTCTAAGACAGAAGGTAAGGGTTTTTATGAAAAAAAAGATATTCTCCCTGCTTGAAAACAAATAAGTGCAAATAATGTGCATGCAATGTAGAAGTGCATTTTGCCACATTTGTGCAAATAGCAATTTTTAAGTTTTCCCTCTGGAAAGCAAATGGTTCCAAAAGAAATAACAAGTCCTGGAAGAGAGCTTGATTTTGATGAACTAGAAAATGATGATGTCTTGGAACTGCTTGATTCTCATTTGGAAGAATTGTGATCTTTATTTAGATATATAATTGTTTGAAAAAGTTGACCATGACACCAAAGAAGCAGATAGCACAGTGTCCATAAATGTTTGTTAAATTGGATATATTTTAGCCAAAAGTAATGAAGTAATTTTATTATATATGCTTGAAAGAACTCATGTGTTGCAATCTGTTAAGTGGAGGGGATAGTCACATTCAGGAGATCATGGCCTCACTGAAGCATTAAAAAATGGATTTTGGGTGGGTCTCTTAACTAGGTACAATGTGTTTTATTTATATCCTTCATAGCTCTTAGCACAGTACATTTCATCCTTGACCACAGGGTCATATTTGCGGATTGCTTTGATCACTTGACCTATCCAACCACATCTCTTTTTATATAATTTTTCATTTTGGCTTTGTCTGGACTTAAGATTTCATTGAGAGTTAAGGATGTCTCAGTGAAAAAATTCCCTCAACCATTACAGATCAGAAACTTATCTATAATATGATCTCAGAGAGTGATGGGGAAACAGAGGTTAAATGACTTGCTCTGTGTCACACAGCTAGTTCATGTCAGAGACAATATTTGAATCCAGACTTCCTAACTCCAAGGCCACTATATCAAGTGAACTTTCATCTTTTGTATATGCCAACATAATATCCTTTGCTTGAAAGAACTAGTCTTATCCTCCTTCAAGACCTACCTATATCTCATTCAGCTCTTCCATGAATCCTTCTCCAGACTATCCCAGACACTGATCTTTCTTCCTGAAGAAGAAGAGATTTGAGTTAATAGAGAATAAAGTTAGGTGGATTCAAATGAAAGAACTTCATCTGACACTCTTCTTTACATTTATCTAACTAACTAAAGAGGAGCCAATGAACAGAATACTGTCCACCTAGAGAGAGGTGAATGGTCTAGGGATCTGTTCTTGACCTTGCGCTGCCCTTCAAAATGTTTATTAGTGACTTAGTTGAAGGTAAAGATTGATGGGATGCTCATAGGACCATAAATGTAGAGCTAGAAGGCATGTTGGTCATCTTGTTCAAACCCCTCATTTTAAATATGAGGTCATTTTTAAATTTGGAAATTGGGGAGAAATTGAGAGATTAAGTGATTTGCTCAAGATCATACAGATAGAAAAGTAAATGCCAGAGGCAGGAAGATGTGAAACCAGGATACAATGGCTGGTGTGTTTGTTTAGAAGTCAGAGGCAGAACCTGAAAAGATTTCTATAATCTAAAATGAGAACTCAACTTTAGAAAGATGAAATCTACTAGTACTTCAGTCCCATAAGGATTTGTAATTTGAATAGTGGAGATATTTCCAAAGCGTAGTAAATTGCAATGGATCTAAGACTTAGCAGATGGCATTTAAGAATTTCTCTGGCTAAAAAAACTAATCTCCCTTCTACTAACCTGGTGATGATTCCCTCTAGACTTAGCAATGTTGATCTTCAGACAATAAGATATCCGGATCATCACCAACAATGCACTCAAAATGCTTTCAACTTGATGGAACTCTTCAGACCTTTTTCTTCACTACCATAACTTTCAAGAATCTAGATCCCAGCCATTCCATAATAATGCATCTAAATAAAACTTATTGTGGAGAAAAATGAATTTAATAGGCATAAAACATAGAACAGGTGGAATAGAGGGATGACTTTGGTACCTAAGTTCAGGTCTCACTTATTACTCACTACCTGTTCAAGACCATAGACAATTCTCAGACTAGTCATCAATCAGCACTGATGAAAGAAGTCTCCTTAGTGGGGGATCTATATGTAAATAAAATCATGTCTAGACAAAAAAATCCTCCAGCTAGTTTTAAACACACACACAAACATTACAAATATAGAAATCAGGAGATGTGAATAAAAGGCTGCTTATTTGAAAAACATCTTGAATTTTTAGACTACAAATTCAAAAGAAGTTGACAGTGGCAGTCACAAAGACAAATGTAATCTCTTACTACATAAAAAGAGGTGGTGTCCAAAAGGATGAAGTCCTGATCTGGCTCAGATTATACCTGGAGACAATTCTGGGCACCATAATATAGAAACGTTAGTGATGGACTGAAGAGTTTCCAGAGTGGGACATCTAGAATGGGAGGGCATCAGAGACTATGCCATATAAGGATCAATTGAATGTCCAACTTGATGAAGGGAAGACTTAAAAAGGACATGACATGTGTCTTAAAATATATGAAGGACTATCTTCCATAAGGTTTAGCTTTGTGCTGCTTGGCCCCAGTGGGTAGAAGTAAGGCAAGGTCATTCATTTATACTCTGAATCTCAGAAATCATGATGCTTTAAGATCTGTCTTAAACAAGGGATTCAGCTTGATCTGCTTGGCTTTACAGCATAGAACTGGGAACAATAAGGGGAAGTTGTAGAGTCAGATCTACTGTTGACGGAAGGAAAATCTTCCTAAAAATTAGGGTTAAATATGAGTGGAATGGACTGACTCATGAGGTTGTGGGTTACTCATCTCTGAAGGTCTTCAAGTTGAGAATAGAGGATCATAGGTCACAAGGATGCTATAGAGAGGGGCCTGGTATATCAGTAAAAATTGGTATATATGTCCTTTTAAGTACCTTATAGCGCTAATTTCATGATTTTGTGATTTTGTGAGATGTGTACTTACTAACTCAGGGTTGTGGTTGGGAAAGAGCTGTGTAAAACCACAACGTGCTACATGTGAATTAGTTTGCCATTACCTAATAAAACCATATGGACAATCAGATGGGCAGCTAGGCACCAAATTGACTTCCAAGGAATGTTAAAAGGTCCAGAAGTACACTTCAGGAATATTATGTAGCTCTCCTCTTGAGGACTTATTTATTTCCATAAAATATGGACAGGGAAATTTCACAGTATTAGCAAGCATTAATATTGTTGTTATTACTATTAATAATCAACATTAAGTATTATGTATTTGCAATGTGCTAGGCACTGTGGTAAACAGTCCAACCCTATACTATCCTCAATACCCAAGTCCCTTGCCCTTTTTGCTATAAAAATCATGCCTTGACAAGTTTTAACTTTTTAATACTCTCAAGTATCTGTTGCCTTCACTCCAGTTGGAATGGAAAAACTGTAGAAAATCTCAAAACTATGCCTACTGAGTCCACTACAATTTTGTTACATAATCTCAATTGGGCTCTTACTGAATCAAGGCAGTCCTTTTATACCACCCAAACTAACTCATTGTCCTACTCAACACAGCACATTTTTCAAACCTCTTCATCCCTTTTCAAACCTCTTCTGGCATTTTCCTCCCCCTACCCTTTGAGCTGAGAATCTTACCTAATATTTCACAGAAAAATTTACGGCCATTTGCTAAGAATTCTTTCTTTTCCCCTCCTCATGTCATATCGGTATTCCCGTACTTTCTCCTCTTCCCCTTCCTTTTCACCTGAAGAGGCGACGATTCTAACCAAGGCCTTCTATATGCACCCTTGATCCATTCATTATGTCTATTTTCCAGATAACTTCATTTGTCAGCTCCACTCTCTCACTAATCATTCTACTGGTTGATTTCTTGTTTCCTATAAACACGTTATGCCTCTGTTCTTAAAAAAAATTCTAATTTAATCTGACCTCAGTTCTCATTTTATATCTCTCTTCCATTTCATGGTTAAACTCCCTGAGAAAGCCATCTATACTACTCCTTCTACTTCCTCTCTTTTTATTGTCTTCTTTTATTTTTTTAAACTCTTGCCTTCTGTCTCAGAGTTAATACTGTGTATTGATTCCAAGGCAGAAGATTGATAAGGGCTAAACAATTGGGGTTAAGTGACTTGCCCAGGGTCATACTGCTAGGAAATTTCTGAGGTCATATTTGAACTCTCATCTTGAGGCTTGGTTCTTAATCCACTGTGCCACTTAGCTGTTCCCCTTTTATTCTCTTCTAAACTCTGCAGTCTGGTTTTAAATTCATCATACAACTAAAACTTTAAAGTTAGCAGTGATCTCTTAATTGATAAATCTTATGGACTTTTCTTAATCCTCATCTTTCTTGATGTTTCTGTAGCCTTTGACACTGTTGATCATCTTCTTCTCCTTGATATTCTTTTCTCCCTAGATTTTTATGACTATAATTTTTTGGTTCTCCTCTTAGTTATTGGCTATTTGTACCTTTTGCTGGATCTTCATCTGGGTCATGCCCACTAATTATAGGAGTCCCTCAATGCTCTGTTCTAAGTTTTCTTCTCATTTCCCTCTACACCACTTTTCTTGATGTCATCATCTAATTAAATTATCAGCTAAATACAAATTATTTTCAGATCTGTATATCTAACTTTAACTTCTCTTCTGATTTAAAGTCAATAAATAGTCAATAAAGATTTATTAAACACCTGTTCCTTACCAGGCACTGGAAAAAAGAAGCAAAGGACAGTCTCTCCCCTCAAGGAGCCCATTATCTAAACGGGGAGACAACAAGCAAACAAACTATTTTCAGGAAAAAAGAGGACATGATTAAAAGAGGAAAGGCTTCTTTTCCAATTTCCTGGAATTGGAGTTGGGAAAGGCTTCCTGTAAAAAAGATTTTAGTTGAGACTTAAAGGAAGTAAGAGAATCCAGCAGGCAGTAATGAAGAGGGGGACCATTAGAGATACTGAGGATAGTTAAATAAAATATTCAAAAAGTGCTCTAGCTCACAACTCCAGTTGTCATTTGAGCATCTTGAACTGGATGTTGTATAGATGTCTTAAACTCAACAGAATCAAAATGATCTCATTATGTTTCTGTCTAAAACCTCCCTGCTTCTTAACTTTACTATTATTGTAAAAGGTTACACAATTCTTCCAGTCACTCAGGCTCACAGTCTTGGTGTCATCTCTGTCTCCTCAAAAACTCTCAATTGGTTAAATATCTTATGTGTCAAATATTGTTCTAAGTACTAGAGATGCAAATACACACAAAAAAGAAACAGTCCTGTCCTTATGGAGTTTACAGTCAAATGAAGGAAGCATATACAGATGAGAGTTAAAGTTCGGTTGAATGTTCAAGGAAGGGAAGGGAAGGCACCTGGAAAAGGGGTGTGATAGAGGCCAGTCCAATAACATGTAGCCAGTGGGAAATCAATGAAAGGATGGCTGGGCTGGAAAACCTCTTTAAATGGAATGGAGGCTTTGGGAGAAGTACTCTGCTCTGCCCTCTACCTTTCCAATCAAATAGGCAAATGGTATTGAGGGAACTAATGAGGAATGAATAAGACTGTTTCAGAATCAATATTAAGCATCAGTTCCAAGGCAGAAGAGTGGTAAAGTCAAGAAACTGGGATTAAGTGATTTGCCCAGTGTTAACCCACTGAGAAGTGTCTGAGGCTAGATTTGAATCTAGGACCTCCCATCTCCAGGCCTGGCTCTCTATCCACTGATCCATCTAGCTGCAGACTCTTTCAATAGCCTGTTGGCTGGTTTCACTGCTTCAAATTTCTCCCCACACTAGTTCATCCTCTACTCAGCTACCAAAAGTAATCTTTCTAAAGAGAAGATCTTATCATATCACCTTTTTTAGTCAATAAACTCTAGTGGCTACCAATTATCTTAGAAATCTAAGATCAAATGGAAAATTTCTGGTTTGACTTTTAAAACTCTTCAAAGCTGGATTCCTTATTATCTTTTCAGTTTTCTTCCCCCTTAGTCCTCCTCTGCACACTATGTGATCCAGTGACACCAACTTTCTTGCTATTCCTTAGACAATACATTCTGTCTTCTGACACTGTATTTTTACTATGTGACTGAATGTCAGCATTCCTGGTATTTTTTTCCTATTAACTCTGCTTCTTCAACTTCCTTCATGTTTCAGCTAAAATTCTATCTTCTACAAGAAGCCTTTCCTGACCTCCCCTCTCAACTCTCCACTTTTAGTTTTTGTGTATGGTTTTCCCTCATTAGAGTGTAAACTCCTTGAGGGGAGGATTGTATCCTTTTTGTATTTTCATTCTCAGAGCTTAAAACAGTGTCTAACCCATCATAAATAGTTATTGACTGAGTGAGAGTTTTTGAGAAGTCAAAGATGACACCATGGTTGTGAGCCTGAGTCACTGGAAATATGGTATTATCTTCAAAAGTAATAGGGAGTTGGGAAGAAGGGAGATTTTAGACAGAAGGAGAATGAGATGAATTTTTAATTGATTTGAATTTAAGATGTCTATGCAATAGCCAGTTCAAAGTGTCCAACAGGCAATTGGAGACGTGAGCTATTTACAGCATTTTCCGAATATTTTCTCTGGCACAGGATGAAATGTCCAGTATAAGGAAGAGCAAATGGGCCAGGATGGCTAGAAGTTGAGTGAATAGGGGATGGTAATATATTAGAAGACTGGAAATATAGGAAGGGGCCAAGTTGTGATGACTCTAAATGCCTAACAGGAATGAGATGGCACGAATGGACTGTAATCTGAACCACTGAAGTAGATGGAATTACAACACCCCTGAAGTATTATTATTATTACTATTTTCATAACAAATATATTATGAGCTTAAGTTTCCTTACCAAATACAATTAGTAAGTAGCATTTCTGTAGCTTTTAAATATGTGCCAAGCACTGTACAAATATTATCTCAGTCGATCCTTACAATAACCCTGGGAGGTAGATGTTATTATATTATTCCAATTTTACAGATCTGGAAACTGAGGGAGGAAGAAATTCAGGGACTTGCCCAGAATCTATACTTGTAGGTGTCTGAATCTGGATTTGAACTCAGGTCTTTCTGCATCCAAGTCCACTAGTCTATGCACTGTATCATATAGCTGACCAACAATTAGGCTAAGCATGGAATGAATCTCCATCCTAAACCTCTAAATCTGAGCCATTTATATCTGAATCAGAAAGGGAGAAACCCTGCCAACCCACAAGCTATTATACTGCACATTGTAACAAAAGAAAATCAAGCATAACAATGAAGTACAAATAAATAGTTGCCCTTTCCCAATCTGTTAGAAATTCCATTACTCTGAGAAAACTTTTCATTGGTTCACATGACCTCTGCTAGTTTTCTGAGCTTTGTATCACTAATTAGAAAACTGATTTCTGTTCCACAGTGACATCACTTGACCAGCATTTCTCTATCCTAGAAATTCTTTTGTTTTTTCCATGGAGACAACCACCAACCATAGCTACTAGCTCTGTAGCTACAAAAAATTCAGCCCTTTTCTTGTTTAGACTGCTTCAGGATGGGAGGTTAGGAGGATTTCATTTGGTAGTTAAGTTATTAAATTTGTTATATTTTTAGAAAAACGCTTACTTCCCATCTTAGAATCAATGTTGTGTATTGGTTCCACGGAAGAAGAGAGGTAAGGCTAGGCAATGGGGGGTTAAGTGACTTGCCCAGGGTCACACATCTAGGAAGTATCTGAGTCCAGTTTTGAATCCAGGACCTTCTCTCTCTACATCTGACTCTCAATCTACTGAGCCACCTAACTTTGTTATGATTTTATTGTGGGAATAGAGGGGTGGGATGAAGGACCCTAGTATATGGAAGCCTCTTCAGACTTGGGAAAACGCCTCATTTTTGTTTGTGATTTTTTTCTCAGTGCCCATAATATTGTTGTTCTTATTCAAATCATCTTCGACTTTTCCTGACCTCATGGATGATGGAACACCAACTCTGTTCATGGGCTTTCTTGGCAAAGAAAGTGGTTTTCCATTTACTTCTTCAGCTCAGTTTACAGATGAGGAAACAGAGGCAAACAGAGATTAAGGGATTTTCCCAGGGTCATGAATGTAGTTAGTCATCTGTGAGATTGGAATTCACCTCCCTTTGTTTTAATTTAATCAATCAGGGACTTGGAATTCCCCTCCCTTTTAATTTTATCAATCAGGGACCTAGAGGTCCTTTATCATTGAGATATGCAAGGAAGTTGAAACCAAAGAGACAGGAAATTGATCCCACAAGCGCTGCCACTTTGAGTGGTACCAGGCAAATGAAGGAACTATGATTGGTTCCTGAGATGTGACTGGAGAGCTAATGGGTGGAGAAATTGGCTTATAAAGGCATGACCAGAGGTCTGAACACGCATTCTTGGGTTGGCGACACTCTTGCTGGAGACACTACTGTGCTGATGACCCTTAATGAAGGGAGACACTTTGGTAACTCTTGCTGAAGTGACTCTGATGGACTTCTGACTGGAGACTGGAATCCTGTTGGAGGTGAACTTCATTTCATCAGAACAAAATTAGGGTATTTAGCTAAACTGCTCCCTAGCTCTTGCCCACATTTCCCTCTCTACTATCTCTACTCTGATTGAACTAAATTGTTAAAGCTCCTAACAGACTCGTAATTTAATTTTAATTATTACAATTTGGCAACCTTTTAACTATTACATATCTAAGGCCAGATTTGAACTCATTCCTGACTCCAGGACTTGCACAGTATCTCCTGAGCTACCCAGCTGCCTCACACCTTGCATGTAAGTAGGTGTGCATTCTCAGGAAGTCAGGGTTTCATCTCAGTCTAACTCCCTGGAAGGGATGGAATGGGGCATTTGCTGATGCTAAATGAAATTTTAAATTAAATTTTATTGTTTTTAAGGAAAGGTTAGATGACCACTTCTCTGGAGTGTTGTAGGAGGCATTCTTTCTTTTGTAAAGAGATGGCTAGGTGGCACAGTGGATAGAGCTCCAGGCTTGGAGTTGGGGGAACTTGGGTTTAAATCTAACCTCAGACACTTCCTAGCTGTGTCCTGAGTTCATTATGGGCACTTAACTTGATTTAGGGATTTCAAATCCCACTTCAGATTCTTAGTAGCTGGATGACTCCAGGGAAGTTACTAGCTATTCTGTCTCAGCTTTCTCATCTATGAAATGATGGGTTTGACCATGGTGGGTCTAGGGTCCTTTCTAGCTCTAAAGATTTGAACCTTTGATTTTTGAGGTTCCTTCAAATGCTACAGTTCTGTGATTCTGTGATCTGGAAGGATTCTTGGAGTGGTTTCAGCTTTCATTGCTATTAAGCCACTATCTTGGCTCTGCAAGACTGATTCTGTAGTTTCTAAGCTTGTTACTGTCTCTGACATTCTCTGGGGTGGGATAAATCACACAGAGAGAAATCTGGAGTTCCCAAACACAGAGACAGTATAGGAAGTTATGACTTAATTCTAACTGGTTACATCCCTTTGTAGCTCTGAGAAAGTTGAGTTCCCAAAGATAAGAGACAATACTGGAAGAGGTGACTCATCCTCACCTGACCAAATGTTTCATATTCTTTCCTAGTTCTTTTTTAGTTTTGGGGTGGAGCTTGGAGAGTAGGGGGGCCCTTGGCTTCCAGACATTACCTGAAATGTGCTTTCTTGCACCTCTATAACCTGGTCTTTCTCCTCATTCAGCTACCTTTCCCCTGGAGAGCACAGAAATATGATTCTACCCAGGCAAATCCTTCCACCTTTTTCTTTTATATCTACTTTCACTTATGTCCTCAAACAGAGAATAGTACAGTCCTGTTAGAGTCTCTTCCTGTCATAAAAAGAATTTGGAAGAATTCCTTCTTTACCTATTTTTCCCAAATAGTTTATGTAGCACTGGAGTTAATTATTTTTTGAATGTTTGGTAGAATGCACTTGTGAATCCATCTGGCCTGGGGATTTTTTTCTTAGGAAATTCACTGATGGTTTTTATTTTAATTTGCATTTCTCTAATAAGGGAAAAGGATTACCTTTTGAGACACTGCCCTCACTATTTGGTAAATGAAGCACATTTGCTGATCCCAAACTTCATCTGGAAACAGATGTCCATGTGTTGTTGTATGACAAGACAAATGACAGAGTATGATATTCTCCCAAGAATTAAAAAATGAGTATCACATAGACAACAACAGAGAAGTATAGAGTAGATGTGAGCAAGCTTCAACATACAACTCATGAGCAACTTCAAGGAAGAGCAAGAATAAAAGATCTAAGAAATATATTGTAGTATGAGAAGATGGTATGGGTACATGTTGAGGGAGAGAAATGACACATGGAAAGACATGAAACTTCCCTGATGCCTTGAAGTGGTTAGGAGAAAGTGAGGAAGGATTCCACCATGTTAGGTATGACTTAAGAAGGCATGGACAAGTGTAGCATAGAATGGGAGGGCCTGAATGGTGGTGATCTGTACCATTCTCAAAGAGATGAAGGAATAATAGAGGGAATTCCTGAATAGATGAAGTCTCCAATTCATTTGAATATTTGAGTACTATCTTTTATGAGTTTTTTTCACCATTCTCCAGAATCTTCATGTTTGTTATAACCTTTCTTGGTCTAGATTCCTCATTTCTTAAAAATATGATGGCCTCATAGAAGTCTTATATCTCTAGACCTATGATCCCCTTTTTTTAAATCACAATTTGTTTAGTCTTCCCTCAATAAATGGGTAAACATTTTGTTCCAGTTTTTTTGCTACCACAAAGATTTCTGATATAAATTGTTTCATGTAGATAGGGTCATTCTTATGGCTTTGACTTTCTTAGGGGTATAGTCCCAGTAGTAGGCCTGACGAATCAATGAATATGAATAATTTAGTTACTTTTCTTACATAGTTACTAATTGTTTTTCAGAATGGTTGGATTCACGATTCCACAAATAAGTATATTTGCATGTCTTTTTTTTCTATAGCCCTTCTAAAACTGTTTCTTTTTTTTCATCATCTTTGCCAATTTGATGAGTTAGTTGAATATCTCAAAGTTATTTTAATTTTCTTTCTCCCCAGAGAAAAGAGTATTAGGAAGAGGGTGATCAACATCATCTAAGGCTGTAGGGAGGTCAAGAAGAATGAGAACTGAGAAAAAGCCATTAGACTTGGCAGTTAAGAGATCATTAATAACTCCAGAGAGGGTAGTTTCAGTTGAATGATGAGGTCAGAAGCCAGACTTTAGTGTTTAAAAAAAAAAGAGAGAGTGAGAGGAGAGGAAGTAGAGTCATCTATTATGGATAACTTTCTTAAGGAGTTTCACCCTAAAAGGCAGGAGAGATATAGGATGATAGTGAGGGTAAATGATCAAATGAGAGTTTTTCAAGGATGGAGGAGACCTGGACATATTTGTAGGAAGTAGGGAATCAGCCACTAGATGTGGAGAGGTTAAAGATAAATGAGAGAGTAGGGATGATAAAAAGGATAATCTGTTGGAGGAGAAAGAATGGAATGGGATAACTTGTATGGATAGCGGAGTTTTCTTTGACAAGGAGAAGGACCTTTTCAGGTGAGATGGGGTTGAAGGAGGAGACAGTGGCAGAAGGCATCTATGTGATGTGAGATGAGGAAGAAATGAAGAGGAGGAGTTCATGGCAAATGACTTTTTTTCAGTCAAATATGAAGCAAAGTTCTCAGCTGAGTAAGCAGAGGGGAAGGAAAACTGTGGGAGGTTTGAGGAAAGATGAAAAAGTTTGTGGTGAGCTTCAGTTGGAGAGGTATAAAAGGACTGACTTCCTGCAATGAGGTCCCAGTTGAGGCTGTATAACATTAAATTGTATAGTTTTGTGTATAGTATACTATACCATATATACTATACTATATATACTATACTATACTATAGTATTGTGATCCCCACCCAGATTCATGAAAGAGACAGGGTATAAATTAGGGAGGAATAAAAGGATTCTGTTGATGAGAGAAAGGGAATTGAAGACCCAGTTGAGTTTGGATAACACAAATTTGTAATGTATCCAGTAAGCATGGTTGTGGGACTACTTCCAGCTTTGTTCATTCTCTTGTGAGCAGGAGCAGAAGAAGCCAATGGTGGGAATAAACCAGGATTGAGGTTTGGGAAGAGAAAAGAGGGAATAGGAAAAGGGATGAAGGAATTCAAGAGAAGAGAAGAATATAGTGTTGAAATGACCAACTCTTGGATAAAGGGTGAAGAAAGGAAAGTGAGACCTGAGAATTATTGAAGAGTGGAAAGAATGAAGGTCTTACTGAGGACAAAAAACTAATATAGAAGCAGTGAAGTGTGGTGAGAGGTGGATTGATAAGAAATTATGGTCAGATGGGGAATGCTAAAGTTCCTAACTAGGGAAGTGGAATACTTCTTGGTTAATGGCAAGATCTAGTGCATGTCTGAGGCAGAATGAAGGAGTAGATAATAAGGATGTTGAAGTTATGAGAGATTAGAGTTTGAGGGAACATCTACATGGCATTAACATTCTAATATAATCACAAATATTAGGGAAAAAAGGGAGGCCATGAACCTTCTTGAGAAAGGAGGGAGACAGAGCTAGGGGATTGGTATATTAAAGCTTCCTTAATTTTGATTGGGGTGGGGTTAGATTTTGATTTTATGGACTTCAAAATAAGAAAGAATACTGAGAGAAAGAGGTAAAGGAAGGCTGTAAGGAGCATTGAGGATCCATAAATAGTCTAACTCTACCTCTGGAAAATGTGTGGTGGAAATGTAAATTTAATCTGCATCATTAACATTTTGTCCATCATTTCAGTTTCTTAAGTCTAGACAATCAACAAAACAATAAATTTGTAGTGTTTGTTGGTTTCCAGAGAGTTATACATACAATGAAATTTTGACAACCGACTCATATAAATGGACACGCCTGGATATAGAAAATAGTATTTTTAAATGTATAAAAAATACATGGAATGACAAAGGAAATAAATTATAGCAGAATAAAGAGGTAATGTCCCCTCATCCAAGTTCAGGTACTCCTTGAAATTTATCTATGAACCCTGAGGGACTAATCTCCAGGTTAGAACACTTAACCTAAGCTAATCTCCTCAAGTCACTGGACAAGATAAAGGAAGTTATGGACCTACTCACATTCTCCTGGTCAGAGAACCGAAATGAAATCTTTTTTTTTTTTCCCATAGCTCCATAAATTCAGTCTGTCTGCTTTAACTTTTCTTCCTAATAACTCCAGCCCTGATTAATCTCATCCCTTTATACACCCAATTTCATAACATATGTTTGACCATTTGGGTAATACTTAGTAAAATTCTTTATTCTTAATTTATTCATGCAACAAAAGGTTAAATGTCTAGGGTTTTTAAGGCCTTGTGCTAGGTTCTTTAAGGATGAATAGGAAAACCAGGCACAGTCCCTCCCCTCAAAAGGCTTACAGTCTAGGAAAGGGTAGAATAACTATAGTACAAAGTATATTAGGATAAACACATGAGCAGTAAAAAGTTCTGTCAATGTTAAGAGAAGGGGGATTACTATAGCTCAGGATATGGCTCAGAGATGTTTCAAGAAAAGCAGCATTGGAACCAGGCTTTGAAAGGTGAACAGAATTGAATGGTAAGATGGTATGGTCTAATCTTAAAATTCTTTCACATGTATATCTGGTCTCTCCATAAATTTCTCGAGGACAACAAATTTGACCTAGCCATCTGCATTGGAAAGGCAAAGTGGATAAAAATATATCTTGTCCATAGTCTAATATGCTGTTGGGATGGGTATCCCATTGAGTTGCCCCTGCCTTAATTTCTGGAACTAATATTCCTGAGGCTAAGGATCGCAGGGGCAATTCTAGTTTGGCCAGTGACAGTGGTAAAGCTGGTTTTGCTGCAAATGCTATTGAGCTTGTGCCAATCTGTAAAATCACTGAAGCTTGTTTTGGGCTCACTACCTTCTGTCCTGTTCTTTTTCTCTTTTCTTTCCTGCACTTAGCACAGTGCCAAGAACATAGTAGGCACTTAATACATTTTTATCAATTGATTGCTTCTAGAGTTCTCGTAATGTTCCCATGACCCCCCACTCAGGCTCATTGCTTTCAGAGTACCCCATGAGTTAAATACATAACCTTTTTGTGTCATCCAAACCAAACCAAACCAAACTGAACAAAATATAATTCAATGTTGGTAGACTTGACTTCAATTATTGGGAAGAAAAACATATAATGGGGGAATTCGTGCTGATATAAAAATGACTGATAAAGATTACTGGATTAAACTTCCTCTTTACATTTATTATCGTAATTTAAAAGTTAATTTCAAAGCATAAAGATCTATATGAACTGATGCAGAATGTAGCAAGCAGAGTCAGGAAAACAAAATGCACAATGACTACAATTGAAATGGAAAGAATCACTACAAAACAACTAAAAGTATCTCAAAGAATAAACACAGACACAAAGAAGACATAGACGAAGACATCTCCTTCCATCTCTTTTATGAAAGAAATGGGAGGTCCACAGATAATAAAATAGACATGATAGTGGGCATCTGTGCTTCATCTCTGAGTTTATTATGAAGGCTTCTAGCTTATCCCTATTATGGATAATGCTTGCTCTTGGTTTTAGATACATTTTTCTGCATCTATTGAGCTAATCATATGGTTTTTGTGTTTTTTGTTACTGATATGGTCAAGTATGCTTATACTTTTCCTAATATTGAACTATCCCTACATTCGTGTTATGAATCCCACCTGGTCATAGTTATGATCTTTGTGGCATATTGCTTTCATCTCCTCTATAGTATTTTATTAAAAAAAATTTTTGCATCAGTATTTTTTAAGGGAATTGGCCTATAGTTTTCTTTCTTTGTTTTTATTCTTCCTGGTTTTGGTATCAAAACCATTTTTGTATCATAAAAGGAATTTGGTAGGATTCATTCTTTACCTATTTTCCCAAATAGTTTATACAATGTAGAAATTAATTGGGTTTTTTAAAGATGTTTAGTAATATTCACTTATAAATCCATCTAGTTTTAGGGATTTTTTTCCTTAAGGAGTTCATTGATAGCTTATTCAAATTTTCTTCCTAACAAAGGATTATCTAAATATTTTACTTCCTTTCCTATTAATCTGAGTAATTTATACATTTGTAAATATTCATCCAATTCCCTTAGGTCATCAGATTTATTGGCATAAACTTGGGCAAAATAGTTATTAACGATTGCTTAGATTTCATCTTCCTTGGTGGTGTAGTCATCCTATTATTTTTTTTTTGCCTTTTTTATTTTTATTTTTTAGATTTAAATATTTTATTTTCTTTGAAAATTTTTCCATGGTTACATGATTCTTGCTTTTACTTTCCCCTTCACCTCCCCCCCCCCAATATCCAACACCCATTTCCACTGGTTATAACATGTGTCATCAATCAAGACTTATTTACATATTACTGATAGTTGCATTGGTGTGGTCCTTTCAGGTCTATATCCCCAACCATGTCCGCATCAATCCATGTGTTCAAGCAGTTGTTTTTCTTCTGTGTTTCCACTCCTGCAGTTCTTCCTCTAAATGTGGGCAACATTCTTTACCATAAGTCTCTCTGAATTGTCCTGGGTCATTGCATTGCTGCCAGTACAGAAGTCCATTACATTTGATTTTACTACAGTGTATCAGTCTCTGTGTACAATGTTCTTCTGGCTATGCTCCTTTCACTCTGCATCAATTCCTGGAGATCATTCCAGTTCACATGGAATTCCTCCAGTTTATTATTCCTTTGATCACAATAGTATTCCATCACCAGCATATACCACAATTTGTTCAGCCATTCCCCATTTGAAGGACATACCCTCATTTTCCAGTTTTTTGCCACCACAAAAAACTCAGCTATAAATATTTTTGTACAAGCCTGCTTATCTATCATCTCTTTGGGGTACAAACCCAGCAGTGGTATGGCTGGATCAAAGGGCAGGCAGTCTTTTATAGCCCTTTGAGCATAGTTCCAAATTGCCAGCCAGAATGGTTGGATCAGTTCACAACTCCACCAGCAATACATTAATGTTCCAATTTGGCCACATCCCCTCCAACATTCATTACTCTCCCCTTCTTTCATTTTAGCCAATCTGCTAGGTGTGAGGGTGTGAGGTGATACCTCAGAGTTGTTTTGATTTGCATTTCTCTAATTATTAGATATTTAGAACACTTTCTCATGTGCTTATTGATACTTTTGATTTCTTTATCTGAAAATTGCCTATTCATGTCATTTGCCCATTTATCAATTGGGGAATGGCTTGATTTTTTTATATTATTGATTAAGCTCCTTGTATATTTGAGTAATTAGACCTCTGTCAGAATTTTTTGTTATAAAGATTTTTTCCCAATTTGTTATTTCCCTTCTGATTTTGGTTGCATTGTTTTTGTTTGTACGAAACCTTTTTAATTTAATATAATCAAAATTATTTATTTTACATTTTGTAATTTTTTCTAACTCTTTCTTGGTTTTAAAATTTTCCCTTTCCCATAGATCTGACAAGTATACTATTCTGTGTTTACTTAATTTACTTATAGTTTCCTTCATTATATTCAAGTCATTCACCCATTCTGAATTTATCTTGGTATAGGGTGTGAGATGTTGATCTAAACCTAATTTCTCCCATATTGTTTTCCAATTTTCCCAGCAGTTTTTGTCAAATAGTGGATTTTTGTCCCAAAAGTTGGGGTCTTTGGGTTTATTATACCTGTCTTACTGATGTCACTTAACCCAAGTCTATTCCACTGATCCTCCCTTCTGTCTCTTAGCCAGTACCATATCATTTTGATGACCACTGCTTCATAGTATAGTTTAAAATCTGATACTGCTAGGCCACCTTCCTTCACATTTTTTTCATTATTTCCCTTGATATTCTTGATTTTTTGTTCTTCCAAATGAACTTTGTTATAGTTTTTTCTAATTCAGTAAAAAAGTTTTTTGGTAGTTTGATAGGTAAGGTACTAAATAGGTAAATTAATTTGGGTAGAATGGCCATTTTTATTATGTTAGCTCGTCCTGGCCCACCCTATTATTTTTTGATACTGTTAATTTGGTTTTCTTTTTAAAATCAAATTAATCAATGGTTCATCTATTTTATTGAGTTTTCCATATAACTAGCTTTTTTAATTTCAATTTTATCAAATTTTCCTTTGATATTCTGGATCTTTATTTTGGTGCTTAATTGGGGATTTTTAATTTCTTTTTTTTCTAGTTTTTTCCCCTAAATTTTATACCCAATTCACTGATCTAGTCTTTTTCCCTTTTATTGATGTGCACATTTAGAGATATACTTTTTTCCCCTAAGTGCTACTATGGCTGCATTCCATAAATTTTGGTATGTTGTGTTATTGTTGTCATTGTCTTTAATGAAATTTTTGATTGTTTTTATGTTTTTATGATTTATTTTTGATCCACTCATTCTTTAGGATTAGATTATTTTGTTTGAAATTAATTTTTAATCTTTGTTACCATTTCCCTTTTTTGAATGTATTTTTTACTTGCTTTATGATATGAAAATGGCATGTTTAGTATTTTTTCTTTTCTATAATTGCTTGAAAGGTTTTTTTTTTTGCCAAAGGTTTTTATGCCAAATTTTTTGTGAATGTGCCATGCACAATTGAGAAAAAGGTTTACTCCTTAATATTCCCACTCAATTTTCTTCAGAGGTCTATTATACTTAACTTTTCTAAAATTCTCTTTATCTTCTTTATTATTTATATTAGGGTTAGATTCATCTAGTTCTGAAAAGAGAAATTGAAGACCCTGAAGAGGAGAATTTTACTGTCTATTTTCCTGATGGTAAACCTATGACACATGTGTCAGCACTGACACACATAGCCATTTTCAATGACACATAGCCGCATGTGGCTGCATATAGAGAAGTATGTGGCCGCATGCCAAAATTATGTTTTTTTTTCTCGAAGTGATACACCATCTGAGTTATGCTCAGTTTTCTAGCAAATTTTGACAACCAAGCTCACAAAGTTGCCCATCACTGGTCTATTTTCTCCTGTAACTCATTTAAATTTTCCTTTAAGGATCTGGATACTCTGCCATTTGATGCAGATATGTTTAGTACTAATATTATTTCATTGTCTATGATACCTTTTAGCAAGTTATAGTTCCCCCTATTTCTTTTAATTGGATCTATCTTTTCTTTAGCTTTTGTCTGAGATCATGATCATTACTGCCTTTTTTACCTCAGCAGTGGCATAATAGATTCTGCTCCAATCTCTTTATTTTAACTCTATGTGTGTCCCTCTTTTTCAAATGTGTTTCTTATAAACAACAGATTGTTGGATTTTTGTTCCTAATCCATCCCACTATTTGCTTCCATTTTATGGGTAAGTTCATTCCATTCAGTTCACAGTTATGATTACTAATAGTATATCTCCCTCTATCCTATTTTTCTGTTTATCTTTCTCTCTCTCTTTTTACTCTGTCCCTCCTCAAAAGCTTGTTTTGCCATTTTCTCCCTTAATCTGCTCTCACTTTTATCCTCTCCTTCTTCTCTTATCCTCTTCCCCTCCTACTTCCAAGTTGGGTAAGATAGATTTCTGCACCCAAATGAGTGTGTGTGTGTGTGTGTGTGTGTGTGTGTGTGTGTGTGTGTGTGTGTATTCCCTCTTTGAATCATTTCTGATGAGAGTGAGGTTCAAGTGCTGGCTGCCACCTCTCACCTCACAACCTCACATCCTCCCCTCAACTGTAAAAACTTTTCTTTGCATGACTTTCATGAAAGGCAATTTCTTTCTTTCTCTCCCTTCTCCCTTTTCCCAATACATCCTTTTTTCTCAACCCTTCATTTTTAAAAGATTATTCCAAATAATTGATTTATACTCTTCCTCTCCATCTATATAGACTCTTTCTAACTACCCTAATAGAGATAAAATTCTTAAGAGTTATAAGTATCATTCTCCCACATAGTGATGTAAACATTTTAACCATATCAAGTCCCTTAGGATTTCTCTTTCATGTTTACTTTTTTATGTTTCTCTTGAATCTTGTGCCTGAGTGCCAAATTTTCTACTCATCTCTGGTCATTTCATCAGGAATGCTTAAAAGTTCTTTATTTCATTAAATATTAATTTCCCCCTAAAGGATTATACTCAGTTTTGCTGGGGAGGTTCTTGATTGTAATCCTTGCTCCTTAGCCTTCCAGAATATCATATTCTAAGTCTCTCAAACCTTTAATATAGAAGCTGCTAAATCCTGAGTAATACTGACTGTGATTTCATTGTGTCTTACTGCCTTCTTTTTGATTATTGCAATATTTTCTTCTTGACCTGGAATTTGGCTACAAATGAAAGTCTGAACTAGAGCAGTAGATATTTGAGAACAGGCAAGAGATGGAGTAAGAGAGATGTTTCCAGGTAGAACCGATGAAACTTAAACACAGATTGAATATATGGAATGAATGCATGAAAGAAATTAAGGATGACACCAAAACTGGGAGCCTGTATGTCTGGGGAGGATGATGGTGACCTTAAAAGTAATTGGGATTGAGGTGGAGAGCAGCTCAGTGGATTGAGAGCCAGGCTTAGAGACCCAGAGGTCCTGGGTTCAAATCTGACCTCGCATAATTTCTAGCTGTGTGACCCTGGGCAAGTCACTTAAACCCCATTGCCTAACCTTTACTGCTCTTCTTCCTTGGAACCAATACTTAGTATTGATTCTAAGATGGAAGGTGAGGGTTTAAAAAAAAAAGAAAAGAGAGTAATTGGGAAGTTAGGAAGAGTGGATAGTTTGGTGGAAAAAAACAGACTTTGGAATAAACCTATGGGAGCTGATGACATCACCAAGCCAAATGGTATCTGGAGAGAAGAGGACCAAGAATAGAATCTTGCAGGACCCCCATGCTTGGCAGACATGGCCTGGATGAATATACAACAAAGGATAGTAAGGATTAGTCAGACAGCACAGTGGAGTGCCACAGAGAATTCAGTAACCTCCACAAAAGGAAAAATGGATTATTGAGAGTATCTCAGAGTATCAAAGGCTGCAGAGAGGTTAAGAAGGAGGAGGATTAAGAAAAAGGCAATTTGACTTGGCAATTAGATCATTGGTAACTTTGGAAAGAATAGTTTCAGCAGAAGGATGTTTAGAACCCAAATTGTATAGAATTTAGAATCAAGTGAGAAGAGAGGAACTAGAGACACCTATTGTAGATGGTTTTCTCATAGAATTTAGCCAAAAAGGGGAGGAGAGATATGCAGGAAGAGACTGTAAAATTCTCATTATATACTTTCACACCTCAAAAACTGGCAAATAGTGTAAATCGAGCCTTGATTTATTTTTTGTTAATTGTTTAGACTTATGAAAGTGATGGAGAAAAGGGTTTCATGTGTACCCTTTTCCCCCCCAGAGATCTGGAAACATTTTAACATTGTTAACATTTTAATATTGTTAAACATTTACCAGCACACCCCTGGATATGGGATCACAGTGAGCAAAGGACGGTCAGATCAAATGAGGTTTTTTAAGGATAAGGTTTGGGGGAGGAGTATCCCGAGAGCCTTGGTTAGCAGGCTTTCTCAAGGAGACCCCAGATAGAAATTAGTCCCAAGAAACCATTTTTGGGGACCAGCACAAGGCTTGGTGAGACCTCTGGAGCTCTCATCTACCCTATCTTTTGACTTGTTTTATTGTTCCTATTTATTAACCCATCATGTATAACAAACCAACCCAAGAGAGAGTTGGTCTTTTTTTTTTTTCTTTTTAAATAGAATTTATTTCCAGGTATCTCAGCTCCTCCCCATCTCACCCTAGAAGACATCATCTTACAAACAGATATGTATATATAGATTATATCTATTCTGTTTCCATTTCTCAGTTCCTTCTCTGGAGGTAAACATTCATATGTTATTTTCCAAATACTAAATCTGTAATTGTATAGCATATTCTCTTGGTTCTACTCAGTTTATTTTTTATTATCTCGTGTTAATTCTTTTTCAAGTTTTTCTTTCTAAGATTAATCTGCTCATCATTTCTTATGGAAAAATATTAGAAGTTGGTCTTTCATGGAGCAAATCTGACAACATCTGCCAGGAAAGAAGCAGAAAGAGGAAAGGTTCACAGTAATTTCTGCATGCAAAGGAGCATTTCTGTTGCTTGGGCAAGTTCAGGTCTGCTATCTCCTGCTCTGCCAGGGCAGGTTACTCCCTGACCCTGAATTTGGGGAGGGACTCATTAGGGACACAAATAAAGTTCCTGGACTATTTTTAAGGCTGAAGCAAAAACAAACACTCAGATCACGAGATCATGAGCTGGAAGGGAACTCCAAGATTATTTAGTCCAACTCCCTCATTTCATACTTGTGGAAAGTGAGGCCTTGAGAAGGAACAGTGTCTCCTGCAAGGTCACTCAGGGAGTAAGGAGTGAGGCTGAAAGCAGAAGAAAAGTCCTACAGAGGGAAAAGAGCCCTGGCTCAGGAGTTAAAGGATGTGCATTCGAATCCTGACTCCTAAGTTTCCTCAGAGGTATAAGGAAAGGACTGGCTTAAGTGGTGATGCTATGAATCTTTGAGGCCAAAGGATGCCAACTCTTTGCAGATATACCACATTGTCTTCTTATTTATGAGGGCTCAGTTTATGGGCCATTCAGCATCTTAGATAACAGCCCTTCAAGCGCTGATTCTAAATTAAGTTGACTGAAAGGCAGTGGTGAGAGGCAGCTAAGTAACACGGTGGATATAGTGTCAATGCTAGAGATGAGAGGTCCTGGGTTCAAATTTCACCTTAGACATTTCCTAGCTGGTTGATGTCGGGCAAGTCATTTAACCCCCATTGTTCGGCCTTTACTGCTCTTTTCTCTTAAAACTAATACACAGTATTGATTCCAAGATGGCAGGTAAGGATTAAAAAAAAGGGGAGGGGGCAAGTAGATGGCTCAGTGGATAGAGCCATGTCTAGAGACAGGAGGTCCTTGGGTTCAAATCTGGCCTCAGAAGCTTTCTAGTTGTATGACCCTGGACAAGTCATTTGACTCCCATTGCCTAGTCCTTACCACTCTTCTGTCTTGGAACCAATACACAGTATTGATTTTGTTTTAAAAAAATCAAAAGTAAATAAATAAATATGATCTCCTTGAGGGCAACAATTATTTTTGTCCTTGTCTCCTTAGTGCCTAGCAATGTGCCTTGTATATAATCAGCACTTAAGGCATTCTTTCTGAATTATCAGAGAGGCACAGCATCTCAGAATTTTAAGAGACCTCATCAACCTCATCAATCCTCTGGTCCGACCTATAGCCGAAGAGGGGCAGCTAGGTGGCTCAGTGGATAGAGGGCTGGGTCTAGAGTCAGGAAGACCTGAGTTCAAATCCTGCCTTAGATACTTCCTAGCTGGGTGATTCTGGATGGTGTTGTAAGATGAATCTCTCTGACTCCAGATCTGGCATCCTATCCAACAGCCATCTAGCTTTTTAACTTCATTTCACTTCTCTTTGTCTTATTCACTGGAGAAGAATATGATAAAACCACTCTGGGATCTTTGCCAAAAAATCCTCATGGATGGCATTGGTATGCTATGGTCCTGTAGAGTCAGACACAGCTGGACAACAGCTGAAGGACCCAATGCAGCCTTATTAGACAATCGATGTCTCAGTTACCTCATTCCTTCCTCACAGAGCACAGGCAATGTGGAATCCTTCACCTCTGAGGCAGCCCATCTCACTTCCTAATTATTAGGGAGCTTCTTAAGCCTAATCACCTCTTTGCATCTTCTACCCATTGCTTCTAGCCCTGCCTCCCCAGCCAAGCAGGCTAAGTCTGTAAGGATGGGATTTGTGCAAGGGGGATGGGACAAAAGGAGCCAGAGAAGGAGTTATGGACAGTTGCTGACAGTTGGTGACAGGAAGAGAATTCTGTGTAATTCTCTGGAGGAAGAGGAGGAGGAGAGGGCTTCCCGCAGAGGACTGAGAGAGGGAGGAGGTGGACATCCCAGCTTGGATCCAGTCCTGAGGGCTTCCTGAGGATCTTTCGTTTGGAAATTGAAACCCTGATTCCCCTGGTCAAAGCCATTCCTTTGCATCTTACCCATCAAGACTTCAACCATTGAGTCAGCTAGGTTTTTGGACTCCATTTTGGGCTCCTTCTCCCATTACCTAACTTTGCTGGAGAGACCCCCTTTCAGACCATCCAGGTCACCCAATTTCAGGGAGACACCCCCTCAAAGCTTCCCAGAGTATATTCAGCAACAGGAGAGAGCTAGAGGAGAGAGTCACCAAACAGACTCTCTCTATCTCCCTTATCAAACATTGGTTACTGGCTCCCTTTATTCTTATAAGTCTAATCCTATTTCCATATGACAGTCCTTCAAATCTTTGGAGAAAGAGATAGCTCCCATCTCCTTCAGATTTCTTCTTGTCCAGATTATATATTTTCTGTTTCTTTAGCTAGGGCCCAAGGCCCCTTACCATCCTGGTTATTATCAGTACCAAAATAATGCTAAATATACTAAAATAATAGTTCTATTTATTAATTGAATTAGCAACAACAGAAATGACAAGTAGGAAGCTCTTTCCTATTTTTGGACACCACCATAAGGGAAAATGTCATAGGACATGCTCTGGTGAAGACAACACTGACCTGGGAGCTAGGAAATCTGGGTTCTAGCCTGTCTCTCTCATGGACTAAATGTGTGGTTTGGGGTCATCTATCTAGGACACAATTTCCTCATCTATGATTTTGAAGAAGAGCTTAAACTAGAAATCCTTCATCCTCTAGAGTTCTTCACCATCCTTTCATAAAGGACCTTCTTTATAATTTTATTCCCAGCCTTTAGCACAGTACCTGGCACATAGACCTTGCTTAACAGATGCTTGTTGACTTGAATTGACTATCAAATTCAGAATTTGAATCTCACAGTTTATAAAATCTCTTCCTGCTTGAAAATTCTGGGATCTCAAAATGTCAAACACAAGATAGTTAGAATGAGGCAACAAGGGAAGAGTAAAAGAAGAGATTGATTCAGGAATCAGAAAATCTGGATCTTGAGCCTATCTCTACCACTCCCCATTTATGTAGCTCCACACCCTATTTCTAACTTCCAATGAGTAAAGATCAGTATGTGTGGGATAATAGTAGAAAAACCACTGGTTCTGGAGTTATTCAATCAACAAATATTTAATAAGCCTCTAAGATGTGCTTAGAGGCAGCTAGGTGGCCCAGTAGATAGAATGCTGTTCCTGGAGTCAGATAGATTCATCTTTCTGAGATCGAATCTAGCCTCAGACACTTACTAGATGTGAGACCCTGGGCAAGTTACTTTGCCCTCTTTGCCTCAGACTCCTCATCTGTAAAATGAATTGGAGAAGGAAATGGCAAAGCGTTCCAGTATCTTTGCTTATAAAACTCCAAATAGGGTCACGAAGAATCGGGCATGACTGAGGAACTACTAAACAGCAATGTACCCAGCACTGTGTTAGAAGCCAAGGAAATGGGTACAAAGAATGAAACAACCTCTATTTACAATGAGCTTGCCTTCTCATGTACATATAAAATATATGCAGAATATACATACACATATATACATCATTAAATATATAGTTAACAAATACAAATATACAGTATACTTAAATATGAGGTAGCTTAGTAGGGAGGGCATTTGGGGATCAGGAAAGCTACTCATTAAAGGAAGAGAGGTGCTAATGAGATGGAACTAAGGAAGAAGTACAATTCAGATGAGAGATAGCAAGGGAAAGGAACAGAGACAAGAGAGAAAATACTTACTACTCGTGAGGAACAGAGGGAAACTCAGTTCAGTTGAATTATGATATCCAATATATGAACAAATCAAAAGATATCCCCCTAAGACAGCGATGGGCAAACTACGCTGCAGGCCAGATTCAGCACCCTGAAATGTTCTATCTGGCCACTTGACATTATTCCTTATCTAAGGAATACAATGAGTAGGAAACAATAAAATGAAACATTGAAAGAGTTGCCTTAGAAACAGACTGACAGATGAACATTTCCTTTCCTTTGGCCCCCTCTTTAAAATTTTTCCCATCACTGCCCTAAGATAGGGGGGATATCTTTTGATTTGTTCATAAATTGGACTTAATCGAGACAGTCACACCAAATCATCAGTCTCACTCTCTCTTCCAGAGTCATTGTCCAGTGGCAAGACAAAAATCAAGACCACTGGTAATGGCTCTGGGTGTAGTGGGTGACCTCAGCATCTTCCATGTCTGACCAAGCTCTAAGCCCTCCACAGTGCCTGCTCCAGCCACCTTCATAGATCTTGGAACAAATTGTCCTCATCCACCCATTCTATCATGGGAAGTCTTTTACATGCTTGGGACAGACATCTCTCTACATCACTGACAAATTTGAGCCTCAACCTAGTTCAGCCCATCTCCTGAGATAGTTTACTGGGGTATGGCCATTGTGCCTAGTACAGCTTTTTGCAGTCACAGGTAAGAGCTGGATCACAGGTGGACACCAAAGAGGAAAGGTATCAGTCTTCCCTGAATACCCTGTACATCCCTACTTTATGCCAAAGGTAATAGGAAGTCACAAGAATTGGTTGAATAAGGTAATTAAATGGTCAGGTCTATGCTTGAGGAAAATGATTTTTCAGTGATCTGTAGGATGGCCAGGATTGGTGAGAGATGGAAAAAATCCAATTAGTTGACTGTTGCAATAATCTACTCCAGAGCGGGGTAGCTAGATGGTTCAGTGGATTGAGATCCAGATCTAGAAGTGGGAAATCCTGGGTCCAAATCTGGTCTTAGATACTTCTTACCTGTGTGACCTTAGACAAGTCACTTAATTCCCATTACCAAGCCTTTACTGCTCTTCTGCCTTATTGGTTCTAAGATAGAAGGTAAGGTGATTTTTTAAAAAAATCTGTCCCAGAGGTGCCAAGGGCATGAACTAAGACATGAGTGGTTTGGATGTAACAGATGTTGTGAAGGCAGACATGATAAAATTGAAAACTGCTTAGATATATAGAGTGAAGGACAGGAAAGAGTTCAAGCTGATGCTGAAATTATGAATTTGGGACATCTCTTGTATATATTCCCTTCCCTCCTCTTACCTCGAGGTCACTCTAATGTAGGTCTTTAATATCTTATAGGTAGTCTATTGCAATAGCCCACTTGTCAGATTCCCTAGCACAAATCTCTCCCTTCCTCAGGCCATTCTCTATTTAGCTGTCATGTTGATCTTCCAAAAACACAGATTGAACATATTACTCCCCTCCCCCAATTAGATAAATCCCAGAGACTCCTTATTACGTCCAAGATCAAATATAAAACCCACTGTTTGGTTTTTAGCACTCTTCATAACTTAGCTTCTTTAACCTTTTCCAGTCTTGGACTTCACTCTCTTCCCCCTCCACTGGGATCCAGACACACTGGTCTCTGGGCTGATCTCATCATGAGACTCTCCATCTTCAGACTCCCAGCATTTTCAGGGATTCTCCCCTGCCCAGAATGCTTTCTCTCTTCAGATCTGCCTCCTGGCTTCCTCCAAGTCTCAGCTGAAGTCCTCTCCCTGCCTTCTACAAGAAGCCTTTCCCAGATCTCCTTAATTTTGTGTCTTCTGTGTCTATGCCCTACCTAACCTATCTGTAGTTTGCCTGTTCACAATTGCTTGCCTGCTGCGTCTTCTCCATTAAACTGTGATCTCCTTGAAAGTAGGAACTATTTTTTGACTATTTTTTTATTATCCCCAGAGCTTAGTATGATGTCCAGGCTTCTTTTAAGAGAAATAAAGACATTTGGAAGAAGAGGGGAGAATCTAAGGGAAAAGGCAATGAGTTCAGTTTTAAACATTTTGAGCTTAGGGTGTCTTCAGGATTTTCAGTTTGAAATGTCCAGTAGGGGACAGCCTGATATCTCAGTGGATTGAGAGCCAGGCCTGGCATTGGAAGGTTTGGGGTTCAAATCTGGCCTTAGTTGCTTTCTAGCTGTGCAACCCTGGGAAAGTCTCTTAATGTCCATTGCTGAGCCTTTACTGCTTTTCCGACTTAGAATTGATACTAGGACATAAGAGAATGTCTTTTTCTTTAAAAAAAATGGCTATTGGTGCTATAGAGATGAAACTTGGGGGACAGACTGATTAAAACATTTAGGTAAAAGGTAAAAAAAAATAGGTAAAAGAAACATCAGGAAGGGCTTGTGAGCTGTGGTTTAGAGTAGATGCTGGCTTCAGCTGTGCCTTGAGCCTGGAGCAGATTCTGAAGCAAATGGGACAGGATTAAAGCAGCCTCCATTGGCATAGAACAGTTCTTGTCTTTTTTAAGTATGAAGATCTCTAATGATGACATAAACATTCCACTTAATAGGCGTTGTATTATTAATAGCCATTGATTGAGAAAATATATGACCTCCAAGTTTCCTTGACTTTAGAAATGCCTTTAAATGAATGAATACCTCATGGAAATATGTTTTCATGACTGTACATGTGTAATCTATATCAACTTGCTTTCTCAATGACGGGGGAGGAAACGGAGAGAGAGAAGAAGAGAATTTGGCACACATTTTTTTAAATGAATACTAAAATTTTTATATATAATTGGGAATCATATAATTTTCAGAAAAATAAATGAGTACATATTTCATTGATCACATCAGCATCTACATGGAGAGCTTGGATAAGCTTCACTGTCTTGATAGTGAAGAATTATATGACAGAAATGAGATAAAATGGGATGCATGCTGGGAAAAGGAATGGGCTAGTCATGGAGTGAGAATGAGGATGATAGATTGGTTCTCAGGTCATATGAGATTCAGAGAGAAACCTCCATTTGGCAGACTCTCCTTGGAGGATTTAAAGTATCATGGATGGGTTACAGTCTGCATGACTGAAGGGAGTATCTGCATTAATGAGTGAGGTAGGGGCAAAAGAGCTCTAGCCCTGGATTAGGAATCAAGAAGACCCAACTTTGAATCTTTCCTTGGATGTTCAACCAGCTCTGTGGCCCTAAGCAAACTGAGCAGCTTCTAACCGCCTCGGTTTCCTCATCTATAAAATGGGTATAATAATAAACTTCCAAGAGTTGTGATGAGGATAAAATGAGAATATACGTAAAGCACTTTGCAAACCTTAAAGTACTATTTGTGTTGCTATTATTATTATTGATGGTTTTCTAGCTCCACTTAAATACCAAAACACCTACATTTGTTTGAAAAATAATAATATAAACATATGTGACATTATTGAGTCTTTAGAAGATAAGCTTTCTCATTTATTATTGAATCATTGAATGAGACAGAGGCTATGTTTTGCTGCATTTAGAAACTAAAAGTCTGGTTGAAGCGACAAAAATTTTGATGTTGGATCTAGTTGTACATCCAATTTGTTTTTGAAATATAGATTTCATTGCAATAAGTATTGGAAATCAACTTTCACAAATAAATGATGGGTAAAAAATCATCAAGCATTCCAATCTTATCAGAAAGTTGTAGGTATTCAAAGCAAAACTGTAGCCAGGGGGGCAACTGGGTGGCTCAGTGTATTGAGAGTCAGGCCTAAAGATGGGAGGTCCTAAGTTCAAATCTGGCCTCAGACACTTTCCAGCTGTGTGACCCTGGGTAACTCACTTAACCCCCATTGCCTAACCTTTACCACTCTTCTGCCTTGTAGCCAATACACAGTATTAACTACAAGATGGAAGTAAGGTTTTTAAAAAAAAATGTAGCCAGAAGTCAGCTAAGTATAAAGATGAGTTTGAAAGCCCTTCTGCTACTATTTCCTCTTTCTTCTTTTTATCAGAGATGGATTTTCTCCTTGCCAAAGCAAACCTTAATATATTCACAAGTGATCCAATTCTATCCTGTTTTCTAGCATGTCTCCCTCTCCATTTCCCTTAGTCTCTAACTAATTTCAAATTTTCCTTTTTGTTACAAATGAAATATGAAATCATCCATATAAAAATCATTATTCCTTTTTTAAAAATCATTATTCCTGTTGAGTATTTTGTTGGAGCTAAAAATAAAAGATCAGAATGACTTCCCAGTTCCTCAATTTACTAATTTCTCTTGATTAACTCCACTCAACTTCAGATATATACAGAGATGGTAAAATCCTTGATCTTTCAATCTCCTACAAGCATTCTAATTCCATTTTATGAATTTTTTCTTATCAATTGTTGTCATTCTACTTCCCTTTGCTTTACAAACCCAAGCCAAATCTTTGTCTTCTCGTCCTCCAGTCCCTCTCCACCCCTCAATCTTTCCCCAGACGATTATTCTCTGACTAATGGCTACGCTTTTTTGGGGGGGGTCAGTTTTACAGTATTTTCTTCTCTCTAGTCCCTTGCCCCTTTATCCTACTGAGGATCTTGCCTGGCCGGACCCCAGTCTTGGATTATTTCCACTATCTACCATCTTTGCTCTTATTCATGTTCTAAATGGAGATGGAGAAAATCATGAAAGCCTTTCTAACCAGGTCCACTACAAGCATATTTTACATGATTTCAACTGGACCCTCATTATGGGAAGTGTCTCTTTTTACATCTTCCTAATTGACTTATTATCCTACTCAACACAGTGGTTTTTCAGACCTTATAATCCCTTTTTGAACATTAAGGGCTCCACTTCCTCCAACCATCTCAATGGAAAATCTTGCTTTCTGCTTCATTGAAAAAAAGGGAATGTATTCTCAAAGAGCTCCCCCATTTCTCCTCCCCATTTCACACCACTCCAGATGCCTTCTACTACTATCTCCTCCTTTTCCCTGTCTGACAGAGGTGGATTTTCTCCTGGCCAAGGTAATCCCCAATATATTCACAAGTGATACCATTCTATCCTTTCTTCACTAGCATATTTCCCTCTCTATTGCCCTTAGTTTTTTGATGCTCAGACATGCCCATTTGTCTCCTATTCCTCCAATTTTCACTTGATCTATCTCTGGCTGTTAGTTTTCATCCTCTGTATCTCTACTCTTTAGTAAACTCCTCGAGATGGTCATTTACAATTGGTTCCTCTACTTCCATTCTGTTTATTCTCTTCTTAACTCTCAGAAGTCTGGCTTCCAACTTCATTATTCAAATGAATCTGTTCTCTCTAAAGTTACTAATGATTTCTTAATTTTCAAAATCTAATATCCTTTTCTCAATTTCCATACTTCTTGACTTCTTTCTTTAAAAAAAGAAAAACCTTACCTTCCATCTTAGAATCAATGCTGTGCATCAGTTCCAAGGCAAAAGAGTGATAAGGACTGGGCAATGGGGGTTAAGGGACTTGCACAGGGTCATACAGCTAGGAAGTCTCTGAGGCCAGATTTGAAACCAGGATTTCCCATCTCTAGATCTGGTTCTCAGTCCACTGAGCCACCTAAATGCCCCTTTTTTTACTTCTCTGCCACCTTTGACACTACTGATCACCCTCTTCTCTTTCATATTCTCTCCTCTCTAGGGTTTCATGACACTGCTCTCTTCTGCTTTTCCTTCTACCTATCTGATCTTTCCTTCTCTTTTCCTTTGCTGGAAATTCATCCAAATCATGATTGCTAATTGTGGGGGACCCCAAAGGAATATATGACTGTCTCTATGCCATCTCCTCCACTGAAACTGTACATTCTTTGGCTTTTTTGAATATCCCTAGGTCTTAGCATTGCTGCTATCACCAAGCAGGGACTTAATTAATGCTTCTTGATTTGAATAGATTGTTGATCAGCAAAAAGGCAAGCACAATTATTTATGCTTATTTATTGCTTTTCTTATAATATTTATTTTTTACTAGGTATGCTAGAAATAATTTTTTTTTACTCTACCATTCGCTGAAGATGAGAGGGCATTGTGATTTAATAAGAAGACAGGAGTCAAGAAGACCCAAGTTCAGATCTCAAATCTGACTGTGTGCCCATTTATAAACACTGAAGCTCTGAGCTTCAGACATCTCTCTACTAAGATTATGTACCAAGTTATAAATAGGTTGAGTCTACCTTAGTGCAGAGAATTCCCATGTATCCTGAAAGTTGTGGACAATTGGATAATACTGAGAAATTTGAAGAAACAAAATAAAAGTGCAAAATAACTGATAATCCAATTAATAGCTGACATTTATATGGGATTTACTATGTGCCAAGTACTTTGCTAAGTACTTTACAATGATTTTTTCATTTGATCTTCACAATAAGCCTGGGAGGTAGGTGCTATTATTATTCCCATTTTACAGATGAGGAATCTAAAGATTTATTAAACTAGTAAGTGTCTTGAGACTGAATTCAAGTTCAGGTCTTCCTGAATCCAGATTTGGTGCTCAATCTACTAAGCTGGCTTTGCTGATAAAACTCCACTAAAGAAATTAATGAAATTAGGATCATAGCTAATTTTAGCTGAGATTTACTTCTGGCAATCCTAATGCATAGATATGTGATGTTACCAATTTTTTAAGAATAATTCTATGGTTTAGGCAAAATGCCAAAGGCTTTTTGAAAAAAAAAACACCACCATGAATTTAAAAATAAAACTTGATTAAAAAAAAAACCCAGTCATTATTAATATGTATGATTCTAAGATACTAAAATACTTCCAAGATGCTTGTTTGCTTTAAGAAAGGAGAAGGAAAACTGCAATTCTGTTCTCAAGCACAAAACTTTATTTTTCAAGTTAATTAATTCAAAACGCTCTTATTAACAATGTAAGGCATTATTAAATCTGGGGATATAAAGACAAGAAGTCGCAGCTTGTCCCTGATCTCAAGGAATTTACATTTTAAGAGTCGAGGATATAGGATTTACACAGAGAAGTAAATATGACCTAATTTGAGGATTCAGAGGAAATGAATAGATCAAGAAAGACTTTGCATAGGTTCCCAGTTATGGGTACACACATCCCCAGAGAGTGTGAGAAGCTAATTAAAGAATTATGGCAATATTTAATAAATATCTCTATTATCCTTTTGAAATTAACTAGTCTTTATAATTCTTTCTGTGCAGATACATGGTAAACTCTAGAATTTGTTTCCTTCGATACTTAATAGGGAGTAAGGAAAGGTTTTTAAAAAAAAAAAAGCAAGAGGTATGATGACAGAAAGTCAGTGATACGGTACAGAATCATGAAGACTCATCTTTCTGCGTTCAAATCTGGTTTTAGAGACATTTCCTAGCTATGTGACCCCAGGCAAGTCACTTAACCTTGTTTGTCTTCATTTCTTCATGTGTAAAAAATGACCTGGAGTAGGAAATGGCAAACCATTCCACTCTAGCAGCCAGGAAAATAGGACCACAAAGAGTCAGACAGGACCAAAAGGATTCAACAACAAATGGTGGCAGAAAAGTTGAGCATCTCAACATTGGTTTTACCTGAGCTGAGGCCTGAAGGGAGATGCTAAGAGGGGACGCTGAGGAGATGCATTCCAGGGCTGGGAGGCAGCTTTGGCAAAAGCACCAATGGGAAGTAGAATATAGGGCACGCGTGGGCTGCCTCCAGTGGGCCATTTGGGCCAAAAGGTTGAGTACATAAATAGGAATGATATGAAATCAGACAGGAAAGGGCCATATTGAGGATTAGTTTCCTCCTTTGTAAAATGAGATGTTAGATAAGAGGATTTGCGAAATTCCTATCAGTTCTGAGACCCTCTTATTCTATGAAACTGATTCCCAGGAAGGCTGATTTGTATTAAGGTCACTGGAAGAAAATTATTGAGAACCCAGCTCAAGGCTGCTTCCAAACCAACTAAAGAAATTTTTGGCCCTTTCCTCCCAAACAAGTTTGCAACAACTAGCAAAGGAGGTGACACAGTCTTTCCTTGAAGGGATATCAGCAAGTCCCCCCAATTTGTCACTTTGGGCTATGTGACAGATTGTAAAAAAGAGTAAGGGATGGGGGGGCATGGAGAAGGGAAAGAAATAATCCCTTGTGCTCCTCTCTGGGAGATGGGGAGGGAAGTAAATCCAAAGTCCCCAAAGGAGGAATCTATCTTTTCCTTCTAGGTACCCATTCCCCTCCTAAGTCAGGAGGGGGATTGGGGAGACACTAGTCAATAATCAGGCAACAAGCATTTACTGATATAATTGTTATTTTCAGGACTTTTTGTTGATACAAAATCAATTCCATTAATAGTTTTCTCTATATTAAGGTCTTATTTTATGCCAGGTACAGCCCTGGGGATTCACAGAAAAGTAAAAACAGTCCCTACTTTTAGGAAGCTCACATTCTGTTGGGTAAATTAAGCGCATAAAGGTAGATAGAGAAAGGATTGATGAAGGTCATCCGAAAAGGGAAGCCATTAGCAACAGCTGAGAGGGAGGAGAAAGAATTGGAAAAGGTTTCCAATATAAGGTGAGAATTGAGTGAGCCTTGAAGGAAGCTGTGAGACAGTGAGAGGAGAGGAGAAAGCATTCCCGATGTGGGAGATGCCAACTGCCCAGTAGCCATTTTTGTTCTGTCCTTTCTAGTCCAAAGATAATTTTCCCTAACCATAGGACAAACAAGATAAGCTCAAAAGGAAAGAAAACAGGATTAGATAAGCCCCAAATTCCTGTGAGACTCCCAATATGCTCTTGAGATTTATTACTCAGGGTGTCTAGCTAAGCAAATGAGCCTCATTCTATGGACCTGAAGTCCTCAGGATCTCCCAGTAAAGCCAACAGCAGAGGCCAAGGGCACTTCTATAAATGAGTCAGTCCCTGGCTTACAGGGTATCTCACTGGATCAAACACGACACTCCTCAAGGCTGGCTTTCACTGGGGTCAGCCACAGCAGCCACCAGCTCCAATTATTGAGAGGTCAAACATTCAATAACATTCAATAATCATTCAATAAACAGTTACTAAGGGGCCAGCTAGGTGGTCAGACCTGGAGATGGGAGGTCCTGGATTCCTATCTGACCTCAGACACTTCCTAGCTGGGTGACCCTGGGCAAGTCACTTAACCCCCATTGGCTAGCCCTTATTGCTCTTCTACCTTAGAACCAATACTCAGTATTGATTCTAAGATGGAAGGTAAGAGTTAAAACAACAACTACTACTAAGCACCTACTATGTGCCAGGCACTTTGCTAAGCCTTGGAAATACAAAAAAAGGCAAAAGACTGTCTCTGTTCTCAAGGAGCTACTGATCTACTTGGGGAGACAACACAAAAACAAAAATATATAAATCAGGGGATCTATAGGATAAAGATAATCCTGTATAAAGAGATAATCTTTATATAATAAAATTTACAATTCATCACATATTTTATTTAATATATAATATACCATATATGTATGCAACACACAAATATAATATATGCATATATTATATTATAATTTATTGTATAAATATATTTAATATAATACAATAATATATTATATAGATATAATAAATATATTATATTTAACTTAATACAATTTATTCTATTATAGACTTATATAATTTATATAAAACACATTTATATATTTATATTTAGTATAACATAATTTATTATATGAAAATTATATAAAATAATACGGTCCTATATAAAGAGACATAGGGAAAGCTCTAATATTAATTGGGGCTGGGGAAGGCTTCTAGTAAAGGAAGAGACTTTGAGGAAGCCAGGAAGATAAATTGTCAGAGCGTAGGGAGAGCTTTGTAGGCATGGGGGCAGCCAAAGAAAATACCTGGAGCAGAGGGACCGGAGTGTCTTGTTGTTGGAAGAACCAGGAGGCCAGTGCCACTGGATGGAAAAGTAGGAGATGGGGAGCAAGATGTGAGAAGACTGGAAAGGCAGAAGGAGGCTAGGGCTCTGAAAGCCCAACGAGTATTTTGTATTTGCCCCTGGAGGCAATAGTTACCTACTGGCGTTTATTGAGTAAAGGAGTTTCATAAGATCAGCGACTTCTCTCACTGCACACCTCATTTTACAAATGATGAAAGAAAAAATTACTTTAAGGCAACAGTTAGTAAAAAGTGGAGTCAGGATTGGAACTCATCCCCTCGGGCTCAAAAGCCAGCTTTCTCTTTCTGGCTGATAAGAGAATAAAGAGACCACAGGGGTTCCTTAAGTTCCTAGGGCTAAACAGCTTTTCACAACCCTGGCCCTTGCCTGGGAGCCATCTGAAGAGAGCTCTTTAGAGAAAGGCCACCAGTAAATGTCAGAGCTGTGTCTGCAAAGCTCCAGGCCCCTCTGCCTGCCCAGCTGAGAGGAAGTCCGTGTGGGGACGGGAGCTCAATGGGCCCCTTTTAGGCCAGTAACAATCCGATTATTCTTCTCCTGACCCAGAGCCAGTCCTGTACCCTTTTTCTTTCTCCACCATAATTTGCCCTTAGGCCAGTGTCTATGGACTCCAACAAAGACAAAGAGAAGTTCATGGACCACCTTCTCCCGGCGCGCGGGAATACCGGCTGTGGAATTAGGCAGCGGGTCCTGAAATCCCAAGTCTACCTGGGAAACCTGGGTAATCCTTACCTTCTCTTTGCCTTAGATTTCTCCTCTGTCAAGTGTGGGGGTTGAAGTAAATTTCTTCCAACGTGCCTTCTGCCCTTGAAAATACGATGCTGTGAGAGGAGCTGGCTCGGGGACCTCATCACGTTCTAGCTACCTAGAAACACCTGGAATGATTGGGCAACGGCAGAAGGTCTCAAGCGCTGTCATAGCGTACCTGACTGTTAGATGAGGAGGAGAGCTCGCAGTACAGACAACGGACTATCGGAGCTATGAGGGACCTCAGAGGGGCCTGGGTAGACAGGGGGGCGCAGTGGAAAGTTACTGGCAAAGAGCAGCTAGGTGGCACGGTGAATAGAGTGCTGGGGCAGGAGTCAAGAAGACTCATCTTAAGGAGTTCGAATCTGGCCTCAGACGCTTACTGGGCAAGTCTCTCAACCCTTTTGACCTCAGTTTTTTCAACTGTAAAATGAACTGGATTAGAAAACGGTCAGTCACACCATCTCAGGGAGAGGGAAGGGGAAAGAGGAAGGGAGACAGTTTGAATCTTATAAGTTTGGAAAATGTATGTTGAAAATTGTCATTGCATGTAAGTGGGAAAATAAAAAAAAATTTTTTTCAAATCAAATGAATCATCAGAGTAAAACAATCTCAAAACTCCCAAACAGGGACACAAAAGAGTCAGAAGTGACTGAACAAGAATCTAGGAATCAACTTCTACTATAAAATCCTTAAAAAATAAAATTACTGGTGGACAAGGCTAAGAGATATGGGTTTGAATTCTACCTCACACATTTATTAGTTAGGTGACAGTAGACAAGTCACACCCTTTCAGATTCCTTATCTATAAGATGGTGATCATAATTATTACTCTACAGAACTTTCTCTTTTCTTCTCTCTCTCTCTCTCTCTCTCTCTCCCCTCTCTTTCTCTCTCTTTCTTTCCCCTCTCCTCCTCCCTCACTCCTCCTCCTTCTCATCTTTCTTCTTCTTCTTCTTCTTCTTCTTCTTCTTCTTCTTCTTCTTCTTCTTCTTCTTCTTCTTCTTCTTCTTCTTCTTCTTCTTCTTCTTCTTCTTCTCCTCTCTCTTCCCCTTGCTCTCTATCTATCTCTCCCTTCCTCTCTCTCTCTGCCTCTCTTTCTCTCTGAGTGTCTCTCTGTCTCTGTCTACCTCTCCCTCTCCCTCCTTCCTTTTCTCTCTGTCTCTGTTTCTCTGCCTCCCTTTCTTTGTCTCTGTCTCTCTCTTTCTCTCTCTGTTTCTATCTCTGTCTCCCTCTTGCTTTTCCTTTTCTCTCTCTACACATGATAGATAGCTATCTATATGCATATCAGCATATTATATAAATGTCATTATTATTTACAAAAAACTTTAAAATTGACAAAGCACTTTCTCCTGAAACCCTAATATATGTGTGTGTGTATATATATGGAATGGTTTACCATTTCCTTCTCTAGATCATTTTTACAGATGAGGATACTGAGGCAAACAGGGCTAAGTGACTTGCCTGTATATATATAGCAGCTAGGTGGCTCAGTGGTCTGGAGTCAGGAAGACCTGAGTTCAAATCCGGATCCAGACATTCACTAGCTATGTGACCTTGGGCAAGTCACTTATAACCTCAGTTTGTCTTAATACATCGGAGAAGAAAATTGCAAACCACTCCAGCATATTTGCCAAAAAAAACCTTGTTCAGAATCATGAAGGGTTTGATGTGACTAAACTACCAAATGACAAAATACATACTTATATATATTTATGTGGTATTTATATGTATCAGGTTTTGGGGAGAGGAAAGTGTTCTGCAAACTTCAATAGTAATGTTATGTGTATAATGCTTTTGAATTTAAAAAACATTTCACCTAATATACCTGCTTTGAGACATAATAAACCTGTGAGGTAGGTTGAAAGCAGGTATTATCATCCTCATTTTATGAATGAGGAAACTGAAGCTTTAGGTATCCAGATGGCCCAATGGATAGCACACTGGTCTTGTTATCAGGAAAACCCCACATCTTCCTGCATTAAGATCTGGCCACAGACATTTATTGGCTATGTGACCCTGGGCAAGTCACTGGACCCTATTTACCTCAGTTTCCTCATCTGTAAAATGAGCTGAAGAAGGAAATGGCCAACCACTCCAGTATCTGTGCCAAAAAATCCCCAAATGGGGTCAAGAAGAATCAGACAAGGTTACTATATGCCAAGTGCTACGTTAGGAACTATGGATACAAAGAATGAAATAATTTCTCCTCTGGAACAATTTACATTTTAAATAAAGGAAATAACAAATACATAAATTATACATAAAGAAGATAAATGTGAATAAATACAAAGTTACAAGGGAGTTAGGAAGGATACTATAAATTGGGGGTATCAGGAAGGACTTTCTGTAGAAAATGGCACTCGGTTGTGTCTTGAAGAAGAAGGAAGGGCATTTTTTTAGGTGAAACAGGAGTGTTTTCTAGGCAAAGGAGACATCCAGGGGAAAGGCAATGAACCTGGAGATAGAATGTCACATGTGAGAACCAGAAAGAAAGCCAGTTTGGTTATGTTGCAAAGTATTGGGTGTGAAGTCATACCTGAGGAGGCTGGGAAATAGGTTAAAGACGGGTTGTGAAAGGCTTTAAAAATGAAACAGAGGAGTTCATATTTTATAAAGGAAATTGGGAGTCACTGGAGATTACTGAGCAAGTGAGTGACATGGTCAGTTGAAAAAGAACCTGCTCTTTTGGACCTGATTCTGCCTGATGAGAGAGGAAGGAAGGAAACAAGAATATTAAGCATCTACTATGTGCCAGGCACCGTTCTAAGCACTTTGCAAACATCATCTCATTTGATCCTCACATCAATCATGCGTGGTAAATGCTATCATTCTCATTTTACAAGGGAGAAAACTAAGGCAGACAGAGGTTAAATGATTTGCCCAGTCATAAACCATGTCTAACCCAGATCAAAATGTTTGCCAACTCCAGGAAGGGCAGGGAATGGAGAGAGGGAGGAAATTTGGATCATATAACTTTGGAAAACTTATGTGGAAATTTGTTATTTCATGCAATTAGCAAAATAAAATATCTTTACAAATGAATAATTTGCCCAGGATTACAAAGCAAGTATCTAAGCAAAATCTGAACACAAGTGTTCCTGACTCTGGGCCAGATGCTCTACTGACTGCTTATTATTTAGCTGTTTTTAGTCATGTCTAACTCTTTGGGATTCCTTTTGGAGTTTTCTTGGCAAAGATACTATAGTAGTTTGTCAGTTCCTTCTCTGTCTCATTTTATAGATGAGGAAACTGAGGCAAATAGGATGAAGTGACTTGCCCAGGGTCACACAGTAAGTGTCTAAAGCCAGATTTGAACTCAGGAAGATGCGTCTTCTTGACTTCAGGTCTGGCACTCTATCCACTGTGCCACCTAAAGCTTCGAACTTTAGGAGGAAATAACCATCTTAAAATCCATGGTAATAATAATAGCTAGTATTTATATAGTGCTTTGAAATTTATAATGTGGTATTACATATATATCATTTTATCCTCAAAAGAATCCTGGTAGGTAAGTATTGTTATCTTCTCCATTTTAAAGATGAGGGAACTGAGGCACAGAGAGTTTAAGTGATTAATAGTTTATTCTTTGCAATAGGTCACAATTGGGTCACAACTAAGTGTCTAAGGCAGAATTTGAACTCAGTTCTTCCTGATTTCAGCTCCATACTCTATGTGTGCCACCTAGCTAGCTGTCTCATAGTGACTAAAAAATTGAATGATGTGCATAGTTTGCACACACTAGACCCGGAAAGAGTGGATTTCAATGAGTCCAGACAAAGGACAGGTAGGATTCCATGGCTTGAGCCTCTGGAAGGGAAATCCATTTGGGGCTGACATGAAACTTCAGGAAGGAAACTGGAGACAGAGATGAGAATGATTGTAATGAAGAATGAAAGGGATAGTTGTTTTTAAAAGCCTACTAAGGATGCATGAGCTAATTTTATTAAGAACACTTGTACAATAGATATGTGCCACAATGATTAAACATTGCCATGAAAATTAAGAAGAGCAAGAGATTGCTTTGGGCTAAAAGGAATCAAGATTGCTTTCATGGAGGAGGTGATATTTTATCTGGGCTTTGAAGGATGGGTAGAATTTTGACAAGTCTAGATGGGCAGGAAGATATTCCACCTGGTGGGAACTATATAAGGAATAATTTTTTAAAAAGATCCTTGTAATCTTCCAACTTATAATCAATACTGTGTCGGTTCCAAGGCAGAAGACTAAAAAGGTCTCTGCAATGGGGTGTTAGGGACTTTCCCAGAGTCACCCGGATAGGAAGTGTTGGAGGTCAGATTTGAACTCAGGACTTCCCATCTCAAGGGTTGGTTCTTTATCCACTGAGCCACTTAGCTGCTCGTTTAAGGAATCATTTTTAGGAACAGGGGATACATGACTTAAACGCCTATATGCCCTTCTCTGGGCTCCTCTACCTTTCCAGGGAACTTCATCCTATAAAATCACATACTCTGGAGTTCATCTCTCAACATTATCCTGAAATGAATGGTGGAGAGCTCCTCCCAGAACTTCTATTTAAAGAGGGAACACCACTTAGCCACTTTTTCATTTTCTACCCAACTTCAGTCCTCCAGCCTTCTCCATCATGCCCTTCATTCCCATTCCTTCCTCCCCCATTCCTTTTTGTGCATTATCTATTCCTAGGGCAGAGCCTTTCGTTTTCATGCATATATATATAGGCACTTTAAAATATTTTTATTATTATTTATTATAATTCCAAATATTATTCCAAAAATTTTCATATATAAAGAAATATCAGCTATTACACTAGTGAAATCACAGATCTCATATATTTCACTTAATTTTCTTCATATTTACATAGTAGATCCTATCCACCAATGTCCCAACCCTTCTCAACCTCCCCTCATCATGTAGATATTGTCATGGAGGCCACCATGTTTATATAAATTAAGTCTTTAATGTTTTATCTTTCTGCTCACTTTCTGGAGGTAACATTCTCAGTTTCTTCATAGTAGGCACTTAAAAATTTTATTTTTATTTTCCAGATTACAAGCCAATATATTTTTAATAATCATTTGCTGACATTTCATAATTCATATTCTCTCCCTTCTTTCCTCCCTCCCCAAGAAAGCAGGGAATATGATATAGGTTATACATATATTATCACATAATATATATTTCCATGTTTGTCATGTTGTGAAACAATATACGTATTGTTTACACTAAAGAAAAATTTGTGGAAGAAATAAAATGATGTCTGGTATGTTTCAATCTGCACTTGGACTCCGTTCCTTCTATGGTGGTGGATAGCCCTTTTGGTCATGAGTCCCTTTCGGGTTGACCTGCATTCTTGCCTTGTTGATAATAGTTGTCATTCACAGTTGATGAGCACAATAGGCACATAATCAATGTTTATTGGCTGACTGGCAGAAAAGACTTAGCTGGTACGTGATCATCGTCTTCAGGTCTTTGTGGGTAGAGAAATGAGACTTTATGTGGAAGAGAAATTAGACCTGTTCTGTTTATTTGCAGAGGAAAGGAAGAGCTGTGATGGGAGAAGGTTATAAAGAAGTAGATTTCAGCAGGAGGTAAAAAAAATATTGAATTATTGTTGTTAAAAAAGTGGAATGGGCTGCTTTGAGAGGTAATGAGTTCCTTGTCAGTAGAGTATGCAGGCACAGGATGGTTGCTGGCTTGTCAGGAATACCATGGAGGGGATTCTAGTTCAGGTAGGGGGATGGACTAGATGTCTTCCTGAGATTCTTTTAGTCTAGGATTCAATGATTGCATGAAAACATCCAGTCAGACCATGTTTTCACACTCAGTAGGGAACAGTCATCACTCTGGTTAGAATAATATTATTCTATAGGTTTCAGTCTGTGAGGGTCTCATTAATTCACATGAATGAAAAGGAGACAAGAACTCAAAGTTTATGAAATAATCCAGTCTAAATCTTTCTCCTGTTTATAAATGTAAGCTTCAGAATTGGAGACAGACTGATGAATACATTGCGGTTGTTGTTCAATCATGTATGACTCTCTGTGACCCTTTTTGGGGTTTTCTTGGCAAAGATACTGGAATGGTTTGCCATTTCCACCTCCAGTGGATTAAGATAAAGAGAAGTTAAGTGACTTGCCCAGAGTCACACAGCTAGTAAGTGTCTGAGATTGGATTTGAACTCAGGTCTTCTGACACAGGCTCAGTGCTCTATCTACTAAGCCCTCTTAAAGTATCCATTACCCATGTTTGTTTTCTTCCTTTCCCTAATCTCTCTGAATGACTTTGTATGGAAATGGGGGAAAAAAGCAGAATAAGCTTCATTTTTTCAAACTGTATAAATATCAAAGTAAAGCTATGTATCACATGTATCATGTCACCAATCTGGCAGCTAGGGATGCTGGTTGAAGGAGAAAGTTCTCAGAAATGAGGCTGGCTAGAGTGGGTTGGGTCAGATGGCAGCCGCCTCGAATTCCAGACTAAGGAGTGTGGACATTAATGAGTACCATTTAGGAGGTGACCTTTGTATGAACGTTGGACAATATGACAGTGTAGAAAGAATGCTGGATCCGAGGTCAGGAAAACTGGGTTAGAATCACAGCTGGGTAATCACAGGACAGTTGCTTGGCCTTTCTGAATCTCTGTTCTCTTTCTCCTCTGTGAAATGTGGATGACAATCCTTGTTTAGTCCATCTCTCAGTAATGCCATGGGGAAATTTCAGGACACCCTCTCTCTTGGTTCTTTGCCTACCTGTCTGACTCCTTCTTTTCTGTCTTCTCTGCTGGATCCTGTTCCCCATCAACCCCTCTAATCCTAGATGTCCCTCAGGGTGCTATCTTGGGACCTCTTCTCTTCTTCTACTGCTTCACTGGGCAATCTCATCATCTCCCTTGGATTTAATAATTATTTCTGTGCTGATGATCTTCCCACCCTGTCTCAAACTCTTTTCTAACCTCCAACTTCAACTGCCTTTTGCCAATCTTGAACTAAATATCCAGTAAACATCTTAAACTTAATATATCACAAACCAAAATTTGTTTTCTTTTCTTCCTAAACCCTCACTCAATCCAACCTTCCCTTATTACCATAGAGGACAATAATGTCCTCTCTGTCTTTCAGGCTCACTACCTAGGGTTCATCTTGGATTCTTCACTATATCTCATCTCCTTTAACCTCATCTCCAAGCTTTTACTAAGGTCTATTATTTTATTACCTTTGCAACATCTTCTCTTCTCTGTCACTGCCATGGCTTTACTCTCTCCCCACTTCAATCCATCTTCCATTTAGTTATTCAAGCAATTTTCCTAAAATTTATATTACCTCTCCTATTCAATGTAGATTTTGAAATTAATATACAAGAACCAAATATTATATTTTATAAAGTTTTATTAATAATAGATGTATTTAATAATACTAGAGTGAAAAGGTGCTAAACTAACTTCAGCAGCACTTGTGAAGAAGAGAGAGAGAGGGAAGAGCTACAGAACTTTTAAAACAATAATGTGACCACCCAAACATGGAGGCACAGGAGAGATTAAAGGTAATTTGGGGAAATACTAAGGGACTTCTGGGAGATGAAGTCCAAGGTTCAAATCTCCATTTATACACAACAAACGTCAACGGTTCCTGATTTCCACCAGGATCAAATACAGACTGCTTTGTTTGGCATTGGATGTCCTTCAGAAAACAGCCCCCTCCTACCTTTCCAGTCTTATGCTTTACTCCTCAACACCTACTCTTCAATCTAGTGACCCTGTCCTCCTGGTTGATCCTTGGATTTGTTCTCTTGGCTCCTGGCATTTTCTACTGACTGTCTTCCCTGCCTGAAACATTCTCCCTCCTTGCTCTCACCATTGACCTCACTGGCCTTCTTTAAGTCCCAACCAAGATCTCCTATTTGACAGAAAGTCTTCCTGAACCCCTCTTCTAATGTTCTTCCCTCTGTTCATTATTTTTTATTTATCCTGTATATAACTTACTTTGTATGTATTTGTCTCTGTGTTGGCTCCCCCATTAGACTATAAACTACTTGAGGGGAGAGATTATCTTTTGCCTCCTTTTGTATCCTCAATGCTTAACACAATGGCTAGCACATAATAGGCTAATATTGATTGACTGATTGATTGACTTTGAATATAATGTCCTCCCCCCAAAATTTAAAGTTCTTGAGGACAAAGATCATAATTATTTTTTGCTTTTTTTATCCCCAGAACCTAGTACACTGTCTAGAATACAGATTGATTGATGAGGATCATAACGTTTGTTGCCAACCCAGGAAGACATATCAGAAGAAAATTATAGCATAGAGGTGACATCTTTTATCTCTTTTGAATCTCCATAGCAAGTGTTTTGGAACACATAGAACCTGAAGACCTCCAGGGATTGGGATTCTACCATTTGCATTACTTTGTTAGAAAAGCTAGAAGAAACTAGGAATATGTTATTCTGTTTCTGGAGTTTCTCAGAACTTAAATCTGTAGGCTTTTAAGAAAAGAGACAAGAAGTTCCTTATGTAAATCAAGAACCCCAAAAGGATCCAAAGGTTTCCCAATCAGATCATGTCCAAATTCAGGAATGGGAATGTGGAATGAAGTGGCCAAGTTTGAGTCTTTGGACAAGAGCCAAGCCTGAATTTTGGCCAGAGGATGTCTTCTCCCTCTGAAAAATTGACTGACTGTTTTTTCTGGGTCCAAGACTGAAGGGATAAGTTTTCATATGGGCAAGAGCTAAGGGGAGTGGAAAACACTGCACAGTGCTTACTGGGCTCTCTATTCTTATTCTTCACGTAGGCTGTGAGTTTCCTCAACACTTTATTCATTCAAGCTATTGGTTCACTAGGAGGATATTTTAGAGAAAAAGAGAAATATACCTCATTTGGCTCAAGCCCCCATCTCAGCAATATTGGAAACTTCTAAAATCTGAATTCAATTTGCACCTGATGAGTAGATCAGGTAAAGAGCATGCAATTTAAAAGTAGATATTTAATTAGGATTAGAAACAATTTTCAAAGGAACAGGGGAGTGATCTCCATCCACGCACCACAGGAATTAGAATCTCACCACGCAGGCTCAGAGTAGGAAAATCTAAGAAATTTATCTTCTGAAAAGCTCACAGTCAAATCTAGGGATAGATGTTGGCAAAATCCCTGTCTTGATGCAGAGCCAAATGGTTGGAAAATGGAATGGAGAGGCAAGGATTCACACATACAATATCTGAATCCCTGATTCAGACCTGCTCATGGCATTCAAAAACCTTTCCTGGCTCAATTGGCCTATTGAACAAAATCCAAACTCCTTTAAAAATCATTCACGTGGATTCAGAGAGGCTTGGCAAGATTTGTGTGAATTAATAAATAATGAAATGAAAAGAATGGTGGTCATTACCACCACATTGACCATAATGATGCAAAGCACGGATTTTTAATCCCTTTTATGTCAGTGATTGGTAGTGTGGTAAAACCTCATCATAATGTTTTTAGATACATAAAATAAAACCAATTTATCAAAATATAGTTGTCAAAATATTTTTGAGAATCAAGTTCACAGTTACCAGGTTAAGAATCTCTGATGTAAAGGGAAACAATTCCAAAGTCATCTGTGTGGTGACCTATTATGACTTCAGAAGACTGCTGATGAAACATACCTTCTGCCTCTTTTTTTTTAATTTGGAAAATGTCATTTAATTAATTAATTTAGAATATTTTTACATGGTTACAAGATTTATGCTCTTTCCCTTCCCTCCTCCCACCCCCTCCCATAGCCAATGCGCAATTCCACTGGGTTTTAAATGTGTCATTGATCAAGATCTATTTCCATATTATTGATATTTTCACTAGGGTAATCATTTAGAGTCAATATCCCCAATCATATCCCCATCAACCCATGTGATCAGGCAGTTGTTTTTCTTCTGTGTTTCTATTCCTACAGTTCTTTCTCTGGATATGGATAGTGTTCTTTCTCATAAGTCCCTCAGAGTTGTCCTGGATCATTGCATTGCTGCTAGTAGAGAAGTACATTACATTTGATTTTACCACAATGTATAAGTCTCTGTGTACAATGTTCTTCTGGTTCTACTCCTTTCGCTCTGTATCAATTCCTGAATGTCATTCTAGTTCACATGGAACTTCTCCAGTTCATTATTCCTTTGAGCACAATAGTATTCCATCACCATCATATACCGTAATTTGTTCAGCCATTCCCCAATTGAAGGACATCCCCTCATTTTCCAATTTTTTGCCACCACGAAGAGCACGGCTATAAATATTTTTGTACAAGTCTTTTTCCCTATGATCTCTTTGGGGTACAAACCCAGCAGTGGTATGGCTGGGTCAAAGGGCTGCCTTCTGCCTCTTAGCAGAGAGAGGTTAGATTAGAATGATGAATATGTTTTCAGATATGGACAATGTGATATTTTATTTGGTTTGTTTATACTTATATGTTGGGTAGCTAGCTGGCCCGGTGGATAGAGTACAGAGCCTGGAATCAGAAGGACTCATCTTCCCCAGTTCAAATCTAGCTTTAGTTACTTAGAAACCATGTGAACCTGGACAAGACACAACAATTTGCTTTATTTTCCTCATCTGTCAAATGAGCCTGTGAAGGAAATGGCAAACCATTCCAGTATTTTTGCCAAGAAAACCCATGAAAGAAAGACTAAAATGACTGAACAATACCACCACACTTATTTGTTTCAAGGGATGACTTCTAGTGGCATGGGGCAGGGTGAGTTGGAGAATTTGTGAGACATGAAAGGAAAGAAAGAAAGAAAGAAAGAAAGAAAGAAAGAAAGAAAGAAAGAAAGAAAGAAAGAAAGAGAAAGAGAGAGAAAGAATATCAAGAAAATATTAAAAAAATAAAACAAAATGAAGTTCAGAAAGGGATATTAGCAAGGTAATTTTTTTAGTACCTTGTTAAATTCAATATATACTTCAAAAAGTAATCTAATAATAAAAGTTCAAGCTTTCATCTACAATCTTCTTTTTAATCTTTGTGTATTAAAATTTTGTGTTTATGATTGATCATGAAATTTAAAAAATCATTTCAATTGAGTTCTCTCTGATTAGATCTCAAATGGAAAGCTGAATGACTAAAGTTGGCATTTGTATCACTGTCTCAAACATTCTATCTTTCTAACCTTATCTATATAGCACAGTGCAATACAGTATACATTTATTAAGTGCCTTCTATGTGCCAGGCACTGTGCTAAGCACTGGGGATATAAATAAGAAAAAGGATGGTTCCTGCCCTCAAGAAACTAACAGTCTATTGGGGGATTTGGCTGGGCTTCTGAATCTATCTTTCTTTCTTTCTTTCTTTCTTTCTTTCTTTCTTTCTTTCTTTCTCTTTCTTTCTTTCTTTCTCTTTCTTTCTTTCCTTCTTTCTCTTCCTTTCTTCCTTCCTTCCTTCCTTCCTTCCTTCTTTCCTTCCTTCCTTCCTTCCTTCTTTCCTTCCTTCCTTCCTTCTTTCCTTCCTATTAAATAGAAACTTTGGGAAGAGTTTTTTGCTTTGCTCTCCAACCCTCCAATCAAAGGCGCAGAGATAACTAATAGTTTTCTCTTCTAATTTGTGTTGTAGTCATTTGTATTCATATTTTTATATCCTCTTCTAGAATTTTAGAATTAGATTTAGAATTAGAATCTAATTCCTTTTTTTAGTTGCCTTAGTATTTAGCAGAATTCCTTGTACATAGAATAAACTTAAAAGAATTTTTTAAAATTATATTTTATTTTATTCAGTCAGCAAAAATCTTCCTTCCTTCCAATACTAATATATTTGTCTCCTCTCTACCACCATTAAAAAAGACAGGAAAAAAATTCTATTACAACAAATAAAGTACAACAAAACAAATTACCACACTGGCCATCTCTAAAAAATGTGTCTCATTCTATATTCCGAGTCCTTCATCTCTCTATCAGAAGGAGGGGAACATGTTTCATAATTAGTACTCTGGAATCATGGTTGCCCATTACAGTGATTCATCACCTATCGCAGGAGTTACATTCCAGAGACCCCATGGGTGAAAATTCACAAAGTAGTGGTGTTATATTTATTTTATTATTTATGTATATTTTAAGGTTTTTTAAACTCTTCCCACTCTACTATAAACCTTTTCCATATTCTTATTAACCAACAATCACTGGGCCAATCAGCATCCAGGCTACAGAACACAGCAATGTGGTTGGTCGCCTTTCATTCCATCAGCCAATAGTGTGCTGTGATAAGTGTAACTCCATGATAGAATTAGACATACATATTTTTTTAAAAACCTGAGATACAGAGAATCAAGTGATTCACTTGAAAAGCAAACTGAGATATAACAAGGATGACTATATACTGATCAAAGTGCCTAATTATGTTAAAGTTATTTCTGTCTCTACCATATTGTTGTCATTGTATAAATTGTTCCCCTTGTCCTATTCTCTTCACACTGCCTCAGTTCTTATTAGACTTCCTAAGTTTCTCTGAAACCATCCCCTTCATCACTTCTGATAGCATGATAATATTTTACTGCATACCATTACTTATTCACCCATTCCCCAGTTGATGGGTATAACTTTAGATGCCTATTCTTCACCACCTCAAAAATATCTATAAATTTTTTTTTACCTCCTTAGAGTTTGTTTTGCTTAGGATTAATCTCTCTCTTCATCTGCTCTCTTTAATTCTCTCTTCTACCTTCCCTTGAAATGTATTTATGTGTCCAACTCTGTGAAGGTATATATGTATATTGTGATAATTAGATTAAGTCTACACTACCCAACTTTAGATTTAATCACCAAAGGCAAGAACACCTCTAATTATGGGAGGTCCATAACCCACGTGTGCTAGAGTGAGGGACGAATCAGAATCAACTGACCTGCCCCCTAGGTGGTCTATGAGAATTGTCTATTGTGATTGGACATGCAAATTAAGAGGGAGGAATCGGAAATGACGTACAAGTGACCCCTTTAAAAGGAGAAGGTCCTCAGTCAGCTGAGGTCTTCAGTGGAAGAGAGCATCTGGTGAGGACCTCTTCTGGTTCATAGAGGAGTGTTGGAATGCTGAGACTCTGGTGGGACCTCTGACTGCTTCCCTTTGAATTGTCACGTGGGTAAGTTAGGCTGACTCTCTCTCTCTCTCTCTCCCTTGGTGTTTCTGGAGGCTCTAGCCTCAGAGAGGCCTCTCCTGCCTCTCTAATTGTAAAAGGCCTTGTGGCTAGAAGCCTTGTTTAATTAACCTCTGTGCCCCTCTGCTGGGCCTCTAAATTCTTACCTGCTCTGGGCCTCTGCTCTGGGCCAGAGTTTCTCTCTCTCAATTTCCCTACCTTCAACCTTCCTAATTGTAAATAAACTTCCATAAAAGTCAATTTTGACTTGAGATTATTCTTAATTGAGGATTGATAATAGTTCAATCCTCTGGCGACCACCTTTTAATATATTGAACCCATAAAACCTCTTTTTCACCCTTAAAATATGTATGTATGTGTGTGTGTGTGTGTGTGTGTGTGTGTGTGTGTGTGTGTGTATTCTTCCTTCCTTTGACCAGTTGAGAGTGGTATTCAAATGTTTGCCTCTCTTCCCACCCCTTACTCCTTATTCGTAAAGGTATTTTCTTGCCCACCCTGATTATCTGAGATAATTTTCCCTAATCTTTCTTTGCTTTCCCCTTCCCCAGGATTCCCCCCCCCCACTTTTTTTCATTCTTCTCTTAAGATCATCAAGACATAACAGAACCACTACAAGGTTCTATGACCCCTGATGAGGATGGGGTTCAGAGGGGACCCATGTACCATCCTTAAATTAGAATACAACCACCTTTTCTTTGTTTAATCCCTTATAATTGTTCATTCATGTTTAGCTTTTAATGTTTCTATTTATTCTTGTGTTTAAACTTCAAAGTTTTCTACCTAGCTTTGGTCTTTTCATCATGAATGCTTAGAAGTCCTCTATTTCATTAAATATCCATTGTTTATCCTGTAGGATAACTGATTTTGCTGGGTAAATTATTCTTATCCATAAGCCCATATCTTTTGCTTTCTGGAATGGTGTATATTATGTGCTCCTCTTTTACAGAGGTAGTTGCTAATCATGTTTGATCCTGACTGTGGCTTCTTGGTACTTGAATTCTTTATTTCTGAATACTTGCCATATATTTTGTTGTTGTTGTTGACCTAGAAACTGTATTTAGGTTACATGTTCTTGGGAGCTTTTATCTTGCAGTTTTTTTTTGGGAAGTGACATATATTCTAACTATGTCCACTTTGCCATATAGGTCTAAGAGATCTGGGCAATTTTAATTTAAGATTTCTTAAAATGTGATAATGTCTGTGTTCTCTTTCTGGCTGTGGCTTTCAGGTAGCCAAAGGATTCTTAATTCTTTTCTTCTCAATCTGTTTTCCAGGCAAGTTGTTTTTTGCTATGAAATATCTTACATTTTCTTTTATTTTTCAGTCTATTGACTTTGTTTTGATGTTTGTTGTCTCATGAATTCATTGACTTCAATTTGATTATTCTAATTTGCAGGGAGTTTGTTGCTTGGGCAAGGTTTTTTGTATCTCTTCTCCTAAGTTGTTAATTCTCTTCCCTATTCTTTCTTCTTTAGCTCACATTTCTTTTTCATTTTTTCCTCTAGTACTTTCATTTTATTTATTAAAATAAAAACAACTCATTAAAATTTATTGTTTCATCTTTTCCAGCAAATCTAGTTAAATGTATGCCCAAGCTGTGTTTTTTTTTTGAAGTTTTACTTGTTGATATTTTGGAATTACTCTTTTCTTCTGAGTCTGTGCATTAAGTATCTATAAGCACAATAGCATTTTATGGTAGGGTTCTTTTTTTGTTTGCTCTTCCAACTGATATCAGATTTGACATTGGGTCTGGGCTTTATACACTTTTGAAGAGGAGATCTAGACTGGTCTTATATGCACTTTCTTAGAGTATTAAACATCTTGTTTTCCAGTATTCAATTGACAGCCCATTCTGGGGACCTGCAAACTTCCAGAGCTTTTAAAGCGGCTATATCCAAGGCGTGTCTGAATATTGCCCTACTCTGAGCTCTGCAAGTTCCTGATCTGGATTTGAGCTTGAACAATAGTAGACTACTGGACACGGCCAGTTGGGAAGATATCTTGGTTCAGAAAAAAAGAAGTGTTTCCCTTTGGTCTGACATTCCTAACCTAGTAATTCCTCTGAAGTCTTCAGACTGGGCTAGAAGCTGGAAGAGTCCCTGCTCTACATGCTATACAGCTGTTTCTTTTCCCTGATTGCTTTTCTCGCCATCAACTCCTGAGGACCCAGGACTACTCCTTACCTTGTCCTGCTAAGTCTAGGTGCAGGTTCTCTCCTCAGTCTATTTTGGGTCTGTGACCCAGAACTAGGTAGTGATAAAGCCGCCACTTAGCACCAATTCCACTAACCTGCAAGATATCTCAGTGCCCCAGCATGAGGATAAAAACTCCTCTTGTCCTTGAGCACAGCTTCTCCCTGAACTATTTTGTGAGAGAGCTCCAGACTCTTTCCAGAGATCTGTCTGTCTTCCTTTATTGACATGGGTAGGGAAATGATTCACTATATCTCTCGCTTGGATTTCTCCATCATAATTCAATTTGGAACAATTTCTAGATCAGTTTGGAGGAGTTTGCAGGGGTGGGTGGAGCTTGGTATACTTCTGTTGCTTCATTGCATTTCCTCTTCATTGTTATATGAATGCAACCAGTCAGAAGGTGTATTAGATCAAAAGAAGTGCTGATTGGCATGTTTGTAAGATATTCATCCAATTTTAGAGGGGCTCCTTTTTTATAGGTTAACCTTATTATGTTTCAGACAACTAGGAAACTTTGTTAATGGCTTGTGAGCTAGTCCTCTGGACCAATCAAGTCTCAGTGATATATTCTCTGCCTTTGATTTTTATTTTATTGATTTATTTTTTTGCAAGCACTTTTTTCTTTTCCTTCTTTTCCTATCTGCCCACAATTTAAAAATAAAATAAAACTATTATATATATGCATACATTCACATACATGCACACACACATATAGTTCAATAAAACATTTCCACATTGGCCACATCCAAAAATACATGTCTTATTTTTAATTTTAAGTCTATGACTTCTCTGGCCTGCATATGTCATCTTAAGACCTCTGGACTCATGGTTCATCACTTGGTTGATCAATATTAATATCAAAATTAACATCAACTTACTATATTCCAGGCACTGTGCTAAGTACAAGACAAAGATAGGCTAGCTGCTCCTGAGGAACCCACAGTCCAATGGGGGACGCAACATGTAAACAAATTTATACAAACAAGACATATATACAATATAAGTTTTAAATAATCAATAGAGGGAGACTGATAGTGTTAAGAGGGATCATAAAAGCCTTCTCATAGGAGGTAGGATTTTAATGGTGTTGTAATGATCCTGGTGTTTTGAGGAGCTGAAGCTGAGTGTGTATGGGTGATACCTAAATGTAACACTTAAGTCGTGATAGTGAAACACAAAGGACACCACAGAAATAGTTGTGAATTTGCTGAACTCAACTTCAGAATAACAGTGTCCCAGAATAGCCAGCCAAACGAAGAATCTGTGATTAGAATTGTACCATTACTTCTAACTGATTATTCTGGCTTAGAAAGGATAACACTAAAGTTGACTGAGGATTATATTTTGCTATAACTGATATTATTCTCCTTTCCCTCAAATGTCCCAGGGATTATAATCACTAAGCCCTAAGGTAGATTTGACACCAAATCTAGGTAAGTTTAAAGATCTAATGTTATCAGGCTTGGGAGGGAAGTGGGGCAATGATGGAAAGGAGGGAAACAGGAAGTCCTTAACCTAAGCTAAGGATGATAATGAGGATACTTGAACTGATGGTAATCAGGCTTGTCAGTTGTCAATGGCCAGTTGCCAGTCTGGCCCAGCCAGACTGGGTTCAACCTAAATCAAGTTACTTTGCTGGTAGATGTTGTTGCTTCTTCTTGGTGACTAAATCAGGATCAGGTTATTCAGTATAAGGGTAACACTGGATCTGGGACTGTGAAATTGGTTGGTGCACGTTGCTGGTAACTCAAGTTGACCTATGGCCTACCCTCACCACAACCTCCCACTTCCCCAATCTCAGATTGAGATCTCCCAGTTCAAANATATATATATATATAATTACTAAGTCCTAAGATAGAATTGACACCAAATCTAGGTAAGTTCAAAGATTTAATCAGGCTTAGGAGGGAAGCAGGGTAATGATTGGGAACGAGGGAAACAGGAAGTTCTTAACCTAAGTTAACGTTGATAAATATGACACCTGAATTGATGATAGTCAGGCTTGTCAGTTGTCAATTGCTAATTGCCAGTTGCCAGTCTGGCTGGGCCAGACTGGGTTCAACCCAAATCAGGTTACTTTGCTGATAGATGCTGTTGCTTCTTCTTGGTGACTAAATTAGGATCAGGTTATTCTATAAGGGTAACACAGGATCTGGGACTGTGAAATTGGTTAGTGCAGGTTGCTGGTATCTCAAGTTAATCTATGGCCTACCCTCACCACAGCCTCCCACTTCCCCAGTATCTCAGATTGAGATCATCTCCCAGTTCAAATCCTTCCTTATATACCTGAGTTTCAACTGTCCTGGCACATGGCACCTTCTGCCAGGCTCAGTTCATTCTATGTTCTAATCAGGTAACTGTCCATCATCTTGCTTTCCATATTGCTGTGCAAATTATCATTACAGTAGGGCCTTGGGAGGAACCAGAAGAGATAGGATGCAGAGGGAGAAGGGAGAAAATTCTAGGCATGGGGGACAGCCAGAGAAAATGCCAGAGTTGGATGACGGAATATCTTATTTGAGGTACAATAAGGAAGTTAGTGTCACAGAATTGCTGAGTATGTTAGAGGTAAGAAGCATAAGCAAAGGTTTTGGGGGGGGCAGATTATGGGCGGGATTTGAATCACAGATCATTTTATATTTGCTCCTGCAAGTAATGAGGAGTTCTAAAGTCTTATAAGTTTTTATAATGTTGTCTTTGTGTAAATTTTTCTCCTCTTTCTATTCACTTTATTCAACGTCAGTTCATAGAAGTCTTCTTGGTTTCTTCAGAAGTCAACCATTTTGTCATTTTCTTTGGCTTCATAATATTTCATTATATTCCCAAATCATGAATTCTGCCTTTTGGAGAAAAAAAAAAACTAGTCCAGTCTATGTCACAGAGACCCTAACAGATATCTCTTCTATATAATGAGGACTGGGCCAGTGATTCATTCTAAGTTTTGGTTCTATAAGACTATGAGTCTATGAACTTCCCTTTTAGTAGTCTAGAACAGTGATGGGCAAACTTTTTAAAGAGGGGGCCAAAGGAAAGGAAATACTCATCTGTCAGTCTGTTTCTAAGGCAACTCTTTCGAAGTTTCATTGTATTGTATCCTACTCATTGTATTCGTCAAATTAGGAATAATGTCCCATGGTGGAATAGAACATTTCAGAGGGCCTGAATCTGGCTCACAGGCTGTAGTTTGCCCATCACTGGTCTAGAATATTGAGGCTCTGCCTTTTAGACTTTTTGGGGATTCTTTTCTTTTAGGATCTTTGCCGGTGCTTTCTCTGCCTTGAAATTCCAGCAGAGAGAAGGTTATTCTCTCCTGTAAGATTTAAAATTAGGTTTGACTCAATACAACAGTTATAAAAGTGAGATTGTGGTCACCATTTAAAAACTATTAGCCCTTAAGTCAAAAATTACTGTTAGCAGCTCTTATTTACAAGGTAGAGATACTGAAAGTGGGAAATGTAAGAAGGAGACAGAGTCTTGTCTAGCCTACCACCCTAAGTGCTGCTCTGGTGAAGTCCAGCTCAGCCCCTGGCAGGGGCTCCCTCAAGTCCCAATCTCCATGTAGAAGTCCTGGTGGAGTCTTCAGCCAGGAGTCCACCAACACAAGCCTCTTCCTTCAGCCAGAGTCACTCACTCAGCCTCTCCAGGGCATAATGCTCCAGTCAAGGGCTATTCTAGGAGCCTTCCTCTAGCCTGGCTCACCAGTGCAGAATGAATGACTGAATCCTTGGGCTGTCCTTTTTAAAGCAGTTTTCTCCACATCATTTCCTGTTGCTCCCCCACTTCACAGAAACCACTCACAGCCTCCCAATTTGCCTTGCACTGCCGGGGTAGGGAGGCAGTGGCCTTTGGAGGTGTGAGTTTTCTCTAGTGAGTGACTTGTGAACTCTCTTACTTAATGGTTAGCTAAGTTAGGGGTACTTTAAGTTCTCAATTTGATTAAATTAAAAGTTGTTGATTGATTACATTAAAAATAACTAAGAGAATATAATTCTCTCTTCACACTCCCTACCTCCCATTTGTACTAGAGACAAATGTATTGTAGAAGGGAACTGATGATCCTGATAGATGAATGTTCTTCCCCCTCCCTGGCTATTCCATGAGTTTTTTAATCTAGTTACGTGCTGACTACTTATATGGGAGGAATTTTTGTAAGAGTAGGCTACTAAGAGAAATAAATCAAATCTGAGATGATTCTGCAGTGGAAAGACTTAGGAAGTCTAAGCAGCCAAAAGCCATTCCTCAAAGAGATAAATGACCAAAGGATATGAACAAACAGTTCTCAAAAGAAGAATTGTAATAAACTATTAACAAGCAGATGAATGCTCCAAATCAAATGCAAATCAAAACAAATCTGAAGTTTCTCCTTACACACACAGCAAACTGAGAAAGATGACAAAAATGATAATAGTCTGTGTTGGAGAGGTTGTAGAATGATAGGAACCAATGCATTGTTGATAGAGTTGGGAATTAGTGCAATAATTTTGGAAGTAGATTTGGAATTAAGCAAATAAAGTGGCTAAAATGTTCATGCCAATTGATGGAGAGATTCCACTTTTAGACATCTTTCCTAAAATCATTGATAAAAAGAAAATTCCAATAAGATATCAAGATATTTATAGACTCACTCTATGTGGGGACAAGGAACTGGAAACAAATTAGAAGGCCATTAACTGGAAAAAGACTAATAAAATTATATGTGTTTATGTGATAGAATATTGCTTTAAGAAATGGTAAATATGATTTCAGCAGAGAAGCATGAACTTTCAAGTCTTGATGCAAAGTGAAGTTATGCAGAATCTATATGCATATATATGCATATATACACCCATACCCACACACATATGTAATGACTACAAGGTAAATGGAAAAAAATTACCACAAAATAATAAAAAAAATGAATGTTGAGGGGTAGCTAGATGGCTCACTGTATTGAGAGCCAGGAAGTCTTGAGTTCAAATTTGCCCTCAGATACTTCCTACCTTCGTGACCTTGGGCAAGTTTTGCTTACACCCACCCACCCATTGCTTAGCCCTTACTGCTTTTCTGCCTGGGAACCAATACACAGTATTGATTCCAAGATGGAAGGTAAGGATTTAAAAAAATTAGATGTTGAAAAATCACAAAGTTCCAAAAAAAGATACATGAAAAGATATCTCCTCTTCATAGAGGAGGGAAATGCATGGACATGACCATCGCATGCAATTTTTAGATTTAAAAAACTTTTGATTATCATATATGATCAATAAGTTGATAATGATACTGATTATTATTATCACTTGCATCTTTTTTCTTTTAAGAAGATCCTTTGTTAAAAAAGATGGCTCTATGGAAGGGGGGCAAAAGAGGGAAAAAAGAAGAAATTTTGGTGATCTAAAAAGATGCCAAAGATAACTATTTTTAAAAAAAGAAATATTTAAAAAAAGACCTATGCAGGTCACAGTATTATTAACTGAATGATTTTTGAACACCCTGAATGGTTAGCTGTAATCAACTAATATGGTTTCAATAAAGATAAATCATGGCAGACTGACTTCCTTTCTTTTTTTGACTTGGGGGAAATGCCTTCAATATATTTCAGCAAGGCTTCTAACAAAGGCCCCAGCATATCTTTTTGGGCCAGATGGAAAAATGAGAGTTAGATGATAATTAGGTTAGGTAGATTTGTAACCATTTGAAAGACTAGACATAAACAATCTTTAATAATAGATTGATGGCAGCACAGAGGGATGAGGCTTGCCACAGAGCTTTGCTATATTCATCCCTTTTGTTAACAGTTTGGGTGCAGACATAAATGAAATACTTATTAAATTTGCAGATAACTTGAAACTAAGAGGAGGGAATAGCTAAAATGTTTTGTGACAGAACTGGGATTTGAAAATATCTCAGCAAGTTGAAATTAAAATTAATCTCAGTGGAATTATTGAATCTTTCTTTTTGTATAATCATGGGAGAGTTGAGCTGGTCATGGAGATGGGTACCATGAGGAAGCATAAATCAGGTTGCAGGAGAACAGAATTCTAATTTGGCTCCAATGCCAATTCGCTGTGTGATCTTGGAGAAACTTTTTAACCTCTTTGGACCTAATATTACAAAGCCATAAAATGATGGGATTGTACTTGATGATCTGTAATGTCCTTTGGAGCTTGAAGTTCTGGGAGATGTCATGTGATTATCTGAATGTTTTTTATAGCTTTGTTCCCTGTTAGTGTGGTGATCCATTTACTAGGAGACAGGCAGTAGTCATTAGCAATGGTACATGGGCCGTGTGTAACATTTAACCCTTGTCACCTCATATCAACAGCCCTGTCTTTGGAGGACTTGGCCTCCAGCTTAGTTGGATCCTCAGGATCTTTGATCTGTGGTGAAAATAAACTGGTAATAATAAATGGTGATATTGCTGAGCCCTTGTTTCTTCTTTATGTTACACGCATTTCTCTGTTCTTAGAAAAAAATTCATGGGATTTGGAGAGAGGAAGGATGAGGGAGTAGAATTATGGAATGAGCACTCTGGTCTTCCAGGCAGAAGACTCAAATCACAATCTGTTATTTATTAGCTTTCTGATCCTAGGCAAGGCATTCAAACTCTCAAAGCCAAGGTTCCCTCATCTGGAAAATGAGGATGACAATCCTCTTAAATCTACCTCAGAAGGTGGTTGTAAAAAAAAAAAAAAAAAAAAAGGAATTTGGAAGCAATGCGAATTTATAGTAACAAAGTAATCATAATTATGTACTTGAAATAATGAAATGTAATGCTACATTATTAATCCCTTTAGATACTCAGGTGTTCATGACTTGAGACTTCTTTTTTTTTTTTAAACCCTTGTACTTCGGTGTATTGTCTCATAGGTGGAAGATTGGTAAGGGTGGGCAATGGGGGTCAAGTGACTTGCCCAGGGTCACACATCTGGGAAGTGGCTGAGGCCAGATTTGAACCTAGGACTTCCTGTCTCTAGGCCTGACTCTCACTCCACTGAGCTACCCAGCTGCCCCCTTGACTTGAGACTTTTTAAGGGAATTTCCATTTAAGGTATTACCTGTCAGAGTCAGAAAGCCCTTTTGTTTTGTTCCTTTTATTAAAAAAAAAAAAAAACAGAAACAAAACAAAACAAAAATCCTGTACCTTCCATCTTAGAATCAATACTGTGTATTCTTTCCTAGGCAATCCGGGAGTTAGGAAGTGTCTGAGCCCAGATATGAACTCTGGAAGATGAGTCTTGCTGACTCCAGGCCTATTCCCTTTGGCACCTAGCTGCCCATTACATGGCATATCTTCATATAGAATATATAACAATATACACATGTATTTGTAGTTTTTTGTATATATACACATACATGAACACACACTTTGGGAGAGAGAGAGAGAGAGAGAGAAAGAGAGAGAGAGAGAAAGACAGACAGACAGACAGACAGAGACAGAGACAGAGACAGAGAGACAGACAGAGAGAGAAAAGGAGGGAGATGGAGAGACAGAGACAGAGAGAGAGAGACAGACAGAAAGAGAGAAAGAGAGAGAGGAGGGAGATGGAGAGAGAGAGAGAGAAAGAGACAGAGAGAGAGAGAGGAAAATTCACATTAAAATTATTTTTCTCATGTCAGAGTTGACAAAACAGTCTGGGAGAAGTTAAATGATTTGCCCGTTGTCACCCCGCCAGTAAACATAAGAGCTGGGATTCCAACCCCCAGAGCCCTGCCTCCACTGCTTTTTCTGTAACTCTGCTCCCATGGGCACGATCCTAGGCTCTGGCCCGGACTGCAAAGATGACCGTGAGCCTGGAAGCAGCCGGCGGCCCGATGCTCCGGAGACCCTGGGAACGTTCCTGGCGTTCTGACCTCTCCTCCTCCTCTCGGCGGCCCCCTCCCCCACGCACATACCCTACCCCCAAACCCCCAAGGCTCCGGCCCGGCCTTCCTCGGGAAACCAGCCGCCCGCAGGCTGCCTGAGCTTAAGGGAAGTCGGACTTCCCCCCTGGTATTTTTAACCTAGCACAATAAACATTCTATTCCTCTTTGGACTGGGCAGCACCAGTGGGTGAGAACAAGTCACGAGGGCCCTGGGCCACCGCCACCGCTCCCCAAGCCCTGTTTTTATTATGAATATGTGACACCCCCCCCCTCCCCCGCGCTCCCCCTGACCTGGCTGGGGAAGCTGCCATTCTTCTATGAGGGGCCGAGCCTCCTCCAGGCCCTGCAGGCCAGGCCCGGCCCGGCCCCGAGCCGTTGGGAAGCCTGCATGGGGGAGGAAGGGCTCGGGCTGGAGCTGGGAGGGGGCAGGGCAGAGCGTGGAGGGGAGCCAGGCTTTAGAAGAAAACCTCAGCCTGCCGAGAACAATAGGCACCATTGCTGCCTTTGGGTTGTTCCTGGAACTGGGCTCTGCCCCCCGTGGATCGGGGCCGCGTCAGTGAGCCTTTGTCTTCCGCCTGGGCTGGCATGCTAGGCCCGGGAAGGGGGAAGAGGGGGTGGGGTACGGCACTGGACGGGAGGGAAGGCAGGATGCTGAGTGGGGGAGGAGGAGTTGGAGGGAGATGACTTCGCGTTCTTCTCGAGGTCTCTCCTGCATCTCGTGGCACAGGACTGACCAGAGCCCATTCTGCTTCGCCCTCGCCTCTGCCATTCTGGAATCACGCTGTCAGACCTGGAAAAGGCCTTAGGTAGCGCCAAGCCCTTTATTTTACAGACGAGGAAACTGAGGCCAGGGAAGGGAAAGTGCCGGCTCCAGTATCAGAGAAAGGATTGAAAAGTGTTGCTCCAAAAGCTCAGAAGGCACTCGGTCCTCTGCCTCTCCTCCAGTATTCTTGCCCCTTTCCTAATTTTCCTCCCTTCCTCCACCCCTCTTCTCTTTCGTCCCTCTCCATTCTTACCCTCTCTGGCCCCACCCCCTTTTCTCATCTTCCCCTTTCTAGTCTTCTTTTCTCTCCTGCTCTTCCCAGAATTTTCAATATTCTTTCCCTTTCTGAATTCCCATTGGTCCTTCCCATTACACCCCATTGCTCCCCCTCTCCCTCTCAGCTCCCTGCCTCTCTGTATCCTGTCTTTCCCCCTCTCTTCTTTCCCTCCACTCTTGCACACATCTTTTCTCTGTTGTGTCAATGAGAATTTATGTAGCATTTACTCTGTGCCGGGCACTGTGCCAAGCCCTGAGTATACACAGACAGAAAAAGTCACTGCCCTCAAGGAACTTAGATTCTTCCTTCTCTTCCTCTTTTTTCCTCCTCTCTCTTTTCTCTTTTCTTCCTTCTCCCTCTACTCTCCTGTCTTTTCTCCTCTTGCTTCTCTTCCTTCTCTCTTTTCTCTCCTTTCTCCTCTTCCTTCACTCTCCTCTCCTCTCCTCTCCTCTCTCCTCTTCTCTGTCCTCTTCTCTTCCTCCCCTTCTCTCCTCTTCTTCCCTCCCCTCCCCCTTGCCTCCCTTCTTTCTCTTCCTTTTCTTTCCTTCTCCCTCTTCCTTCCTTCTTTCTCTCCTCTCCTGTCTTCTCTCCTTCTCTCTACAATCTCCTCTCTCTTCTTCTTTTCTCTCCTCTCTATAATCTCCTCTCTCTTTCTCACCTTCTGTCTCTTCTCTTCCTTCTTTTTTCTCTCCTTTCCCTTTTCTCCTTTCTCTTCCCTTCCTTTCTCTCTCTCCTCTCCTTCTCTTGCTTCTCTCCTTCTCTTTTCTCCTTTTCTCTCTTCTCTCCCTCTCTACTTCTTCCTTTTCTTCCTTCCCTGCCCCTCCCCCATCCCCATGCTGTCCATGGAGTTAGGAGATCAGAGTTATATATGTTTATATAAATATATATTTATATGGCATTTTTTTCATCATGAATCCTTTGGAATTGTGGTAGAATATTGTATTGAACAGAGTAGACAAGTCTTTCACAGTTGATAATCATTACAACATTGTTGTCATTGTGCACAATGATCTCCTGGCTCTTCTCACTTCCCCTTGCATCAGTTCATATAGGTTTTGCCATGTTCTTTCTGCAATTATTCCCTCCATCACAATCAATTTTATGCCCCAACTTTTTTAGCCATTATCCAATTGATGATCATTCCCTTGATTTCTTATTCTTTGCCACCAGAAAAAGAGCTTCTACAAATATTTTTGTACATATGAGTTCTTTTCCTCTTTCTTTCATCTTTATGGGATATTATAAGTGTAAAAAGAGGTTTTATGGGTTCAATATATTAAAGATGGTTGCCAGAGGATTGAACTATTATCAATCCTCAATTAAGAATAATCTCAAATCAAAATTGACTTTTATGGAAATTTATTTACATAAGAAGAGAGAGAGGAAGTACAGAGATAAGAATCTATCCCACTGATTAGTCCAAGTAGCTCTTAATCCTCAGCCAAGGGTTAAAGGGCCTGAGGCCAGGAGGTGAATGGAGCAAACTTCATTTTTCAAAAAGGAAATTTCTTAATAGAAGTTCAGGAAGATTCAGTCTTTAAACTCACTACGTGGAACAATCTTGGTCACGCACCAGCAAAGCTCCCTCAGTTCCTCTTCACCAAACCAGCTGCCTTACTCACTCAACTCCCTCTTTTAAAGGGGTCACGTTCCAGTGCCTTCCCCTAGCCTGCATGTCCAATCACAATAGATGTTTTCTCATAGAAAGAATAGGGGGTGGTCGGTTGATTCTGATTTGTTACTCACTCTAGCACAGAATTGAAAGGTGCTCTCACCTTTGGTGATTAAATCTAAAGATGGGCAGTGTAGACTTAATATAATTATCACAATATGGGCCTAATAGAGTTATTGCTGAGTCAAAGGTTATGAACAGTTTTATAGGCTTTTAGACATAGTTCCAAATTGTTTTCCAGAATGATTGGACCAATTCAGTATTCTACCAGCAGTTCATTGAGTGCATCTATTTTTCCATTATTCCTTTTAGCATTTGTGATTTCTTATAGGTGTGAGGGGGCTACCTCAGATTTATTTTAATTTGCCTTTCTCTAATCAGTAGTGATTTAGAGCATTTTTCATATGACTATAAATAGCTTGGATTTTTTCTTCTGAAAACTACCTGTTTATATCCTTTGATCATTTATCATTTGGGGAATGGCTCTTAGTTTTTTTTTTTTTTATACTTTGACTCAGTTCTATTCTCAGTATATATTTGAGAAATGAGGCCTTTATCAGAGAAACTTGTAAAAAAATTTTGGCATAATTATAATTATATATATATATAGGTTTATATATAGAGAGAGATAATAAGTCATTATCTATAGTATTTTTGGCATAATGTGGTTTTCCTGATTATCTCTTTTAATTAGGGCTATTTTTTCTTTTGCTTTGTCTGAGATCATCATTGTTACCTCTACCTTTTTATCTTTAGCTGTGGTCTATTCAATTCTGCCCCAGCCTTATGAAATTCTTAATGTACATTAAGGAAAGAAAAAGACTGAAAGCTTTGCGTTTGAATGCAAAGGTCAAGTAGAACCAATGGGCAAAGGCAACACAATATATATAATTTTCTTCAAATAAAACACATTGAGTATAAATTTATCAAGGAGAATGTTATGGTGTGTCAGGGTATGTCAAGGGTCTTGGCATTCTGAAACCAAAACTCAATAGGAAGAACACATTTAAAGCATTTAAAATTATGAAATACTAGTTTTAATGCACACTTTGTGATCACAAAAAGGATTGTGATACATCTGGAAAGAATCCTAACAAAAAACTACTATATTATCAAATGATAGGGCCTATCATATGGCAGCTATAGAGATTGTCATACTTCCTCATCAAAAGAAGGAAGAAGACAGGGATGCTCTTGGAGCACAGGTTAAACATTTACAGAAACTTTTGAAACAAGTGAACATCACTTTACAAAGCAATAGTAAAAACTACCAACAGATATATGTCATTAGATTGAATAGAACAGAAAGTGGTTTCCCTATGAAATGGCTAAGGTAGTTTCCCAATCCTATTCATATGAGTCTCTCTCTTTTGTGTACATCAATGCCCCAAGCCTGAGTGAAGCAGGAGTAGAGTTGGTGAGAGCTGGAGAGAGGAAATTATCTCCTTTGAGTTCTCTTTAACTCCTGAGTCACTTAGGGCACTTCTGACTTCTAGCTTTGAGAGAAAAGATGAACAAGGCCAACTCTATTTCAGGTTACTGAAGAAAAGACTTTGGGAAGATGTGAGATGAGCTGTCAGTCTTCATTATGTCTCCATCCTCAATTTCCAAATTATAGACTTTGGAGAACCTTCCCTTGGGCAAGATCTAGGACTTTCTTGGTGAGACCTCCTTCACTCTATACTATTCTACTGTGTATATTTTCCCTGAGTTCTGTTTTGCTGCTAATTTGGATAGGGGCAGCTAGGTGGTTCAGTGGATAAAGCACTGGGTTTGGAATCCACAAGACTCATCATCCTGAGTTCAGTTCTAACTTCAGACAATTATTAACTGTGTGACTCTGGGCAAGTCACTTAATCCTGTTTGCCTTAGTTTTTTCATCTATAAACTGAGCCAGAGAAGGAAATGGCAAAAAGCTCCATTGTCTTTGAAAAAAAACAAAACAAAATAAAATAAAACAAAAAATAAAACCTAAAACCCAAAATGGGGTCATAAGGCTTTAGATATGACTGAAGAACAATCACCACCAAATGAATTGGATAAATGGGGTTTTCTTTGCTATCACTAAATACATTCATTGTGGAAATAGTGCTGGTGGGAAGGGAATCAAGCCTTAGATATAAACCTCAGGATCCTCCTTCCAACTAATAATAAAGAAGAGTTCAGAAGTTAGAATGAATCTGAAAACTATATTACTTCAATTAATAATACTTTTTAAAAATTTTATTTTATTGATTAAGAAAAATTTTCCATGGTTACATGACTCATGTTCTTTCCCTCCCCTTCTCCCAACCCCCACTCCTCCTGATACCAATGAGCAATTCCACTGGGTTTTACATGTGTCATTGATCCAGACCTATTTTCATATTATTGATATTTGCACTAGGGTGATCATTTAGATCAACTAATAATACTTAGAGGAAACAGATATAATTCTATTCTAGTACCCCATCTCTGCTTCCCCTTCTGGTAGTAATTAAAGTATCCCTTGGAGATGGGCTGAGGAAGAAAAGGCTGGAGACATCTATTCTGTTTCCCTTCAAGCTGCATAACACTCCTATGATACACTGGGAAACAGCCCCTGCTACCTATAGAGCCTTGCCACATATGGGATTTCCTTGATGATACAATTTAATTAATTATATGTCAACAAAGAAGTATAAAAAATTGTAGTGTTCTGAATCTTTATTATTAAAAAATAAAGGGATTATAATAATATTTAGGATTAGGTCATCACCACCTGAAATTAATAAAGGGTTATCCTTAAGGAGCTCAGACAGTGATTAGTGCAGATTATCCAAGGAAGCAATATCATTGCTAGGTGTAAACATTTAGTGTTTACCAACTTTACCTAGCAAGATCCACATTAGCAGGAATAAGACATCAGAAACACATTATCTTTTATTTTAAAGTTAAAAAATGTTTTATTATACTAAGCTTAACAAATGAATATTTTCACAAAGAACAGAGGAAAAAAGAGGACTATATATGAAAATGTACGATCTGTTTTTGAAAAAGCATTTTTAAATTTAGCATAATAGATTATGAATGACATTGCCCTTCTGGCCTGTGTTTCCTTGTAAACTTCCTTTTTTTTTCTTTTTTTTTTTTTCTCTTCTGAATACTTCTTAAAGGTGTTCTTTCTTTTCTTCCTTTTTTGGCATCACTATTATTATCCTTCCCCTTTTCTCATAACTCTCCTAGCCAAAAAAAAAATTAATAAATAAAAACTCTCTCTTTTAACAGATGAGTAGAATTAAGCAAAATAAATCTCCATGTTGGCTGTGTTGGAAAGTTCATATCTCTTACTCTAGTCTATCATCTCTCTGCCAGGTGGTAGAAAGCATGATGATATATGGAATCTGAGGGCTTGCATACACATCCTGGATTTGATCCTTAGACAAGTCATTTCCTCTCCCTGAGCCTCAGTTTTTCCTCTGTAAAATACATAATAAAAAACAAAATAAAATCTGTCTCTAGGGTCTTTTCCAGCCCTCACAGTCTATATTCCTAGGAAGGGCATAGGAGGAAGGGAAGCTGAACAAACATTGCTCTATGTTCTGTTGAAGCTCAATTGGATAAAACTACAAGAAGAAAGCCAGTCCTGCTCTCTCTTTGTCTCTTCTTACTCACTATCCTATCCTCTCTTCCCTCTTATGCCTAACTTCAAGCACAGTTCCTTTAGATGCTAGTGTCTCTAATGTTACCCCTTTAATGTTACCTTCCATCCATTCTGTATTTATCTTGCATATTCTGAGTAATATTTGTTGTCTTCTTCATTAGAATGTAAGCTTTTTGAGGGAAAAAGTTTGCTTTTGCCCTTTCTTTGTTTCTTCAGTGCTTACCATGATATCTAGTATGTAATTGCTTATTTATTAATTCATTGATTTATCATTTGTCTTCTGCAATCAGGTCTGGTCATTTCATTGATCAGAGTTCTTTCCTTTCAGCTATTTTTCTTTTACTGTTTATAGCCTTGTTCTCTTGATTTTGCTCACTTCACTGTACATCACTTTATGCATTTAGTCTTCTAAGATTTCTATGAAACTGTCCCTTTTCCTGTTTCTGTCTCTTCCCAATTTCTATCCCTGTACTACAAGAGGATTTGAACATTCCATATTGATATTCCCTCAAACTCTCTAACCTTCTTCAGTTGTTTTAAATTCTAAGATCTACTTCTTTACTTCATTCGACTCAGTCACACATAGGGATGATCTCATCATTACTAACAAACTAGGACTATGACATTTCTCTATCTAATTATGACTTCCTATTATTCTATCTCTCCCTCCTTATGCCTCTGCCTTCTTAAACCTATTATTCACCTTTATTATGATTTCTAATCCATATATTCTTCACTAGTTTCTCAAGCCATAAATGTTTTGATTTCACAGTTGTCCCTTTCCAATCTAGATTCTAAAATCAGTCAATTCAATTCCATACTGACCTATATTCTTGAATCCTTCACTCCCTTATTGTAGAGCTGTTCAACTCTTCCCAAATTTCAGCCCTCGATCACTTTCCTTTCTGCTTCTATTCACTTGCTACTAGGGAAAAACAGACTAGTTGTATTATAAATTATAAATAATCTCCAGCTTCAGCTTTCCTCTCACTGCAGCAAGGAAGTATTTTTATTCCTCCCTAATTAATTCCCTATCTCATTTCCTGAAGAAGTTATTCTAAAACTACTCTTTTCTCCACATTTCCTCTTTCCTTCTGTCTCAACCTCTTCCTTTGCTGAGAAAAGTGGGTTCATTTATGAGTTTTTTCTTCTTTCTCTTCATCTCAAAACTTTTTAACATCATTACCCACTTTCTTTTTGTCCTTCCTTGCTTGGATCCTTGGTTCCTTCCTCTCCTTCCTTCCTTCCTCTCCTTCCTTCCTTCCTTCCTTCCTTCCTTCCTTCCTTCCTTCCTTCCTTCCTTCCTTCCTTCCTTC